>NW_006768836.1:288576-452990 GCF_000204055.1 Melampsora larici-populina 98AG31 | reverse complement strand
TTTTCTTCTTTGATGAATTTTGATTAAGTTGATCATTTTGAGTGGTTTGATGGTCGAAGTCTTGATTGATTTGATCCATCTTGATTGATAACGAGTTGATATTTCAGACAAAGATGAGATGAAGATTGAGATGGAATAGTGAAAGTAAATCGAAAGGAAGGATAGTAGAGGGGGATAGTAGAGGGATTTGGGAACCTTGATGAGACTTTGGCGAGACTCGAGTCTCGGTAGCTTTTCGGTAGATTGTGGAAATACCGACTCGGTAGAGGTCCAGCAAATTTGCTGGACCTCTACCGATTTTTGACCGATTCGATAGATACCGAATGGTGTTTTTCACACGATTGTGGATTTTGGGCTTCGGTACAGTAAAATTTACCGTACCGAAGCCGTTTACCGAGACGATAGGAGATGCTCTTATGGTATAAATTATGTTAAGTCTCAAGATCATGGGCTTAGAATGATTCTTTTCGGGCGATCTCTCTTGGACCTCTGCCCAAGCAGAGAGCGAGCCGCTGTTCGTTACCTAAGCTCAGAGGCCAAAACCCTTTGTTCGATTCGATCACTTGGAGCTAGTAAATGAAAAATACGAACAAGGTCCAAGTGTGAAACAAAAAACAAAAAAATCAACTTGAGACGCCCTACGCCCTATTGTCACTGAATTTGAAGTTTAGATTGCTCTAGTAAAATCAAAGCAATTCAGGGTAGACTATAGGAACGGGGTTTTGCGCGAGCAATTCTGAGAATCCTGATAATGTCTGAGAATCGTGAGAACCCCTGCTAACCCCATGGATCATGGGTCCACATCAGTCGACATCACATGTAAGATTTAACATAAACAGTATGTCGCCGTTTACTACGTAGCGACTTACTGCCGTCCATAAGGGGAGCTTGCGTGGCCTACTTGTGGGCACCCTCCTACCCCTTGAGGTGTCACCTCCCACGCCTCGCGATGCGACCTCACGCGACTGTCGACACCTCACCCGTGTAATCTTGATCACCACCACGCATACCGTATACCCTCCACCCACACCCTCAACCCACCAAGTCATCCATCTCCTGGTTATATCCCAATCCCCTCGACCATGCTTCTGACTGACTTCGTAGGCCAACTCACCACCACGAATCCTCGACTGAGCACCTCTCTGACGGTGGCCGACTTTGTTCGCTTCATGTCGCTTGCATCCGAAGTCCAACACTCGGCCGGTCAAGGCCTTTGACTGAGATCTTATCGTCTGCCAGTTGCCAACTTCCTCCTGTCTGCCCTAACCCCAGCCTTTCCTCACAAACTCATTCACAGCTTGTGGAGGATGGCCTTCGACATCTTCCCCTCGGCTCGTATCGATTTGACTGCTTGCATCCGCAATCTCGGCGTTCAACCAGATGTCTCCCAAGTCGCCGAGCGATACCTACGGGCCCCTGTAACCAAGTGCCTTGTATGCCCCAGCTCACCAAACTTACACGTCCACTCCCGCCTCAACGCCTACGTCTTTGACTCAGATGGCGTACACACCGCTGAGACTACTATCTTGAGATGCCCTGGTAAGATTGCTTTAGTTTTGTCATTAAATTGTACGTTTTTCCGCTCGCTCATTACCTTCCTAAATCCCAGATGCGAAATGTGCAACTTCCTATAGGCCTAGCTACTACACCAAGAATGATGTACGCTGCTACTACACGATGGAAATGGGCCGTGATCCGGAAACCCTCCACGTACATTGTCATTACTACATGACCCGCCGATTGCATAGCATGTTACGCGGTATTCAATTCCTAGCGCAGTAAGATATAACGTTTTTACAAATCTTTCCAAGCCGTGGTTGTACACTGAAGCCTTCGCGTGATAGCGTTTCACATTTCAATTTAGTTAACTGGTACAATCGTACTTATGTCGACAACTGCAACATCCCCCAATTCGCCTCCGATCAAGCCTTCACCCCGGCGATGTCGCAGCCGATGTGCAGCGATGGCCTGGACTTGATTTCTCTCCTCAACCACGCAGATCGTCGTGGGACCCAGCTGATGGTCAGTGCGAGCGGGACAGACCACCTACGTTTCGAGGATGCAATGGCCGCTCACCTGGAACTGCTGGCTGTTGAGGGCACACGAGACCGAGACCATTACTGTTCTCGTTGTGTGCGTATTCAATCAGCCGGAATTGATTCTGACACTGGGGAAGAAATCTTATTAGGTGAGTCACACTTCCCTAAACCTTCGTCTGTACGATATGCTGTTGATGACCGCGAATCTCTTTACCGCATGATCTATATTTCAGGAATCCGTGCGGTAGTTACTGATGGCCTGACTATAGGCCATTGGCGCTGTAGCGCTTCGACCGATCAGCTCGCTGACCTAGCACGTGACGCCGGATTACCCTTACCCGAAGGACCCTGCACAAACCGTCTTGAGAACATCAACGACCGGTTTTGCAAAGCCCACAAAGATGTCCTTGGCCAGATTTGTCAAGCTCAACCATGTCGAGTGTTGTGTGAAGCTGGTTCAAAGACCTGCGCGAAAGAAGCTCACATCAAGGCAATGGAGGCTTTCGAAACCCGAGTAGCAGGTAACTTTTCACTTACCGCCATTCTGAATCGGCCCGGTTCGAACCTCCCGTCAGATGCAACCGTACACCTCAATGCCGAGACCGGCGACTTTGAGGACTTGGACAGCGTGCAACAACACGACGAGTCCAATAGGTCTCACGAGGCCGCGCGTGACGGTGGACAGTCGCAAGAAAAAACAAAAGTTTGCCTCAGCCGCATGCGAACCCACAACGATCAACTGATCGTGGGGCCGTGTGGGATCATCCTGGCTCGCAAGACGTTCTATCATTCAGAATTGGTCAGTGCGGTAAAAGTGAGTGATACAGTTACAATCCTATAACTGGTTTGATTTTAGACACTGATTCCTTCCTGATTCCCATATGCAGGCATTTTTGGAAGAGACGTTCCCTCAGGGAATCCCAGAGGTTGTATTTTACGATAATGCGTGTCGCCTGACCGAACACATTTACCACGGTGCCGTCGATTCCAGCAGATTCAAGGATACAGTCATCCCAGTCGATCCGTTTCACCACCGCTCCCATGCGGGCAGTGATGACTTTTGCCAACGCTTCACCAATCCTAGACTCTTCCCCAATATTCAACAGAACAGCAAATGGGTTTTCAATGCCTCTGCGGCAGAACTCACCAACATATGGTATGGTGGTTTTGCCTCCATGTGCAGAAGCATGCACTCAGTCAAGTATAATTTTTTTTTGGAGGAGATGGTAGCATTACGAAATGCTTGGCTACTACAGAAACTCAGGAAGCGTCCTGGAATGGACTTCATTGGCAATGGCATTTTGTAGGCTGAATTTCAATGTGAGTCATGAAGGCTCTGCCGTTCTCTCTCGATTTTAGGCAATATGCTAACTAACAATTTCTAACAACATCCACATTCTATGTAACTTCTAAGATCCAAAGAAGGTACATACAAGCCCTCACTCATACATCTGTATACTATCTATCAAACGTAGGAAAATTTGTCAAATCTAAAACTAATCTAAGATAATCGATAAATTATTGGACCACTGGCGTTTTTTTTATACTTTCTTCTTCAACTGCGATTGGTAAATAAACAGTTGTTCATTCTCCATGAGGCTCGTCCAGTTGTTTTTTTTTATGATCTTTCACTAGCTCGCAAGAGCTTGTTTGGCTATCTGTGTTCGTTAAAGATCAAATTGTTCAACTTGATCTTCAATGACAAGACCGTATCTTGTCATGGAAGTTTGCTTCCATAAGATTACTAAGAGGACTTTGTGAGTACAAATGCCTCAAACAACTATTGTACAATCCGAGGCCTTTCACTTCACCATGGAACCTCCCATGGCTGACTTGGCACAATAGAACTTCACAAATTTGGTATGTATGTTGCCTCGCTGGGTGATGCACCATTCATTACTTACAAGGTAGGTAATGATTGGTTCGATCATTACCTTACTAATCATTACCTACCTTCTGGCCAACGTTCACAATGAGTTCGATGGAAATGATTGAACTCGCGCTTTCTGAATGAACTGCCCAGGGTTCGTGCAGTAGGACCTCCCCATACCACCGCCGCGTTGATAGCGCGAAGAGGCAGAGGCATAATCAACGTCCCAAATACTAATAAATTACCACATGGAACTTTGATATGGACGTGGCATTGCTGCGTCCATGTTGGAGTTCCCAACCCCGACTTGGCCCTCGGTTAGCACATATAACAAGGATTGAGGGAAGGAGAAGGTACAAACCATCATCCTTCCCACTTTATACCACCCATTCAATCCGTTCATAGCTTCAACATCTCAATCAGCACCTACCTACCCAAAGTTTACCAAGATGCCTTTCCCGGCGGTCATGACCGCTATTATTTCATGTCCTGAGATCGTAAGTGTCTATTTCCATCCAACATCCATCTCGCCAGTAAGAGAACGCACAACGCACCACCTAATCCAGTCTTTCCCGGTCGTAGGCGACTCGTGTGGAGCCCACGCAGACTGGCATTGGGTTGCACTCGTCCAGCACTCACCTCGCCTTGAAAGGTGATGACCAGCATGGTCATGCAGTGGCACCCCTCAAGGCTCTCGGTTTCGTGATGCCTTCCGAAGCCCTGCAGCGTGCAAGGACTTACAGTATCATTGGTCCCTTTGGTCACGATGACATTTCTGGCGAAAGCACGATCGAATACGCTCTCGACCCCAAGACAACGGTCGTAACGAACCCGCCTGATGATCCACGCCACCTTGCGGGCAAAGCCACCCTTAATGGCCTCGGCGTTGTTCTGGATTTTTATCTTGAAGATGTGGACGATCTCACCGGGTGGGAATTAACTATCAATGCAAAACACGACTGGTATGACCCGATAGTGGGTCCATCCTTCCTCCACATCTCTGATCAACCATTCACAGCTGACTGAGTTTTTCCTGTTCCAGAACGAGGTTATGAAAGAGTTCATCATCACATATCACTTTGGATTGATGACTCCACCAGACTACGAATTAGGGCGGGTCGTGGCTGGTGCGAGGATTTGGTTCCATGGCACTGTCCTTCGAAAAGATCCAGTTTCTGGACGGTTCATTTTCAAAGTAAGCACAACTTTATTCTTTAAACCTCGCGCCAACCTTCCCTGATTGGTTTTTCATCTCAGGTGCGCAACTTCGAGTTTACAGAGTGAGGCTTTCTAGTTATCGCTGCAAACATTGATGACAGCACATCCCTGATATAAACACATTGTAATGTGCTTGCATGTATTTCAATTTACTTCTCACATTTCACTTGTTCTTGCTTATTTCTGTACATATCTGCCTTCATGTACATGTACCATCCCCATCCAACTGTTTTGTTTTTAACGGAAAAAAACTTGGATTCCATGGTTTGATATTCTACATAGACTATCAAATGAGCCACATTGGAGCAAGGTAGAAGGTTTTCTCTTCCTGAGCCCTTGCATTATCAGGGGCATCTGTTAATGCAAGGATAGAGGTGAGTGGTTCTGTGTCACTATCTTCCCTAATTCAAATAAAACTGGACTTGGTGAGCTCTTGGCCAGACACTTCATAAGAATATGTAACCTGTACCCGGAAGAAGATAAACTGTTCCAAAGATTGGAAGTGTCAAAGTGTCAGGTTCAATGGGATCCAAAGATCTCAAAGTCACTTTGTATGCATGGTCTATTTCGTTTACCTATCATTGTAAGAGTACTGAATTTGAGGTTGTGATACAGAACAAGCCTTTGCATATCAGAAGTGTCAGGGTCACAATATCACAAGATCCAGCAAGAGCAAGGGTACATCACATGTACCCGCCCTGCAAGATATTGTATTGCCTTGAATGACTGTGACCATCAAGAACCTCCTGAGTTTATTAATAACACAAGGACTGCGCCTCGAATGAAATGTTTCTGCCGCCGGAAGACATTTCTTTTGACGCGCGGGCCCAAATGATTAACCCCCAAATTGCATAGCGTGTCAATCAAAGGTGGTTGTTTGAACTAAATCTTCCAACTCTGTAATGTATCCATGCTGCAGCCGCCAAATATTACATCACCCCACCCACCTATGTGCATATCCCATCACATGCAATTTGCACATCACATGCGATCATGATGTGATCTTGATGAGAATCATCCAACAGCTGTGTTCAAACCCAACCCTGTCAAGTCAAAAAACCCGGGACACCCAGTTGCGTTTTTGGTGGTAACTAGTTAGTGACAGCTCTAAACCGCTTCTGGCCAAAAAGTCAACCGGGGGTACCGGGTCTTTCGTGCCACCGGGTTTTGTTTGAACACGGCGTTTGCTTAATGTTGAGGAATGTGACCTTCAAGTTTGGACCACCCAACCCAAAAACCCAACATTACTGGCCGTCATGTGAGGGCCAGGGTGTGAAATGCCATGACTGCATGTCTGTCTCTGTCTTTTGGATTATGGTATCCAAAAATATCATTTGACAAAGAAGCCAAAGGGTGGGGCATAGGTTGTATTATTTATTGCATTCCACTTATTAGATATAGAGCAGCTCATTTGGAAAGTGAGCTGCTCCTATGGCCTGACTGCACATGTGTAATTGTTCTGGGAAATATATATCCAGTTTTACATGACCAGCCCTTTTTAAAAGGACATGGTTTTGGGGGAAAACCATGTCCTTTTCTTTGTCTCCTGGAAAAAAAAATTCCTGGAGATTGCATGCATGGCACATGTATCCAGTATCTCTGTATTCATGATGTGGCAATAAATACCTCTATATGATTGGTACCACATTCACCTAGCACATAGAGGCATTGTATTGCCCACAGTTTTCATTTCACAATTGCGAAACGTCCGTCCCCCGTGCAAGGCCCGCAGGTGCAATTATATATATGACTGACTGTACCTGTGAGGACAAAAGGGGTATGACATGTGTGCTGTTTTGGTGATACACAAGTGTGACCAAATCACCAAGGAATCTTGGGGAGGAGCATTATGCTACATATGGGGCTACATTTATATATATAAGGCATCAAATATATATATATATATTGGATGAACAGTCACAGTGTTGCCCCTTCAATAGTTAACTATTGAAGGCCACAAACCATTGGGGAATGGCTAAAGAGACCCCAGCTAGGCTTGACAAATCCTGTTGAGGTCATGACTCCTCTAGCATTTGACCCCTGGTGTTCACCTCACCTCAGTCTGTCCTTCACCTCCCCTCACTCTATCCATTTGCCAACTGCCTTATCAACACCATGAACTGGGCCGTTGAGTAGGTGGCCACATACTCAAGTAGCGCCCAGGTTAAGTATGTGAATACTCTCTGCACCCAGGAACCTTGTGATCCCAGAATCACACAATGAGTATGTGTTCCACCTAGACAGTCTTTCAAACTGCATTGATGGCGTTATTACTTAACACGACTTAGAAAAAAAAACTAACTAACGCATGTACACACATAAATTGAAAGAGGGTGTACTCGTAATAATCACTGCATAGCATGATGGAGAATATCGCCACCTAATGAAATTCACACGGTTAGGAGGACATGGATGGGTCAACCCTCACCTTTAACCTTGGAACCGTCTTCAGTCTTCCCAACTCATGCAACCCTGTTGAACTCCTCCCTAAATCGATTGCGTGCCTGTCCTACGTGCGCGTTAGGCTGTAGGTAGTACTCTGCGGCAAAGCGGTCGTACGTGACCTCGTTGATCCAAGCGCGATAGCGGTACACGGTGGACGGTACCATTATCCAATTCCGCCCGTAAGAGTTCTTCCAACTCTCTAGCATATCACTGGATTTAGCGTTCTGATACCATTCAAGAAGGCTGGAGACAAGCACCGATTTCAATGGCCATCCTTTTTGGAGTTGCGGAGGGGTGGTTTTCGGCTGCACCACATTGAGCAGTGGTTCGGCAACCTATGAAAATAGAGCAGCATCAGACAACGAATCATGCTATTTATCGTCGCTGTCCTGAGGGTGTGGTGTGCTTACTGTTGAAGTGACAGCTAGTGGTCCCAACGGACCCGCGTGGTCCAAAGCAATCGGGATTTTGGCCTGGGGGTCATGTGTGCCCCTGTTGGAAGGAACCGGACAAGGTGAAATGGCCTCGCCCGTACCTGGAGAATCAGGTACCCGGGTTAGGTCAACCATCATTTTGGACGCAAGTTGATCCGGTGGTGAGGTTGGGTGGAATGGGGAGTGGGAGTCAACTTCCAAAGGTTGACCTCCCACAGGATGGTTGGGCGAAGAGGAGGTGAGAGCGAGTTCGGGTGTTGAAGGAAATGTTTGCATCGGTTTGAGCGTCAGAGGAGTTAATGGAATTTGATCCTGGTTGTGATCGAGCGTACTTGGGTGGGAAGAGGAAAAACGACTCTGTGGGAGTCCAGGTGTCAGAGGGTTGACCTTGGCCAGGCGTACCACTATGGTCCGGTTGGACACAGGATATTGGTGCGGGTAATCGACAGGGATTTCGCGCTATAAGATTAAACGTGAGAGAATCATTGGTGAATCGGTGAGCATGGCTAAGTAAGAAACTTCTTACCCAAGCGTCAATGGCCTCATCCCAAAGGCTGAGAGCGCGGTTCCAGTGTTCGCCAACCTGCCCGAGGACAGCTTGCTTCAACAGATCGCATTCTTCAAGACGAGCCTGTGGCCAGTCTTGGAAATATGCTGTGATGATTTCGGGTTTGATTTCCTGGTAGTGGAGTGTAAAGATCAGTTTTCTTTGTGGTACGTTGTGGTAAGTTGGGTTAGCTGACATTCAACCACAGGTAGATGGTGATGATCCTAGTTTCGTCATACTTGTTCTTGATTGCACATTGAAATTGTTCTAGACGAGTCTTATGAAGGTTTTTCACCGTGTCCAATGGCAGTCTACGACCTAGACTGTTGGACAATTGTGCCCATTGATGGGGGCGAGGCTGCTGTGGGAGGCGGTTGGCTCGTTTGTTTGACTTGTTGGGCATTGGCGTGAAGGCACGAGATTGGGTGATCTGGCGATCACTGCAGGCTGAGAGATTGTTATTGTTGGTTTGTGTGCGGGGGTGAGTTCGGCATATTCCAGGTCCGTGAGTGTTACAGCACTAAACAAACACAATCGAAACCAGGGTAAGATTGGGTTACATTAGCGGATGATACCAAGTAAAACAGAGTAAAACCGCGTACTGCCTGGCAAAATTGAAACCAACACTTTTTGTTAGCGTTCTTGCGGTGTCCCTTTGGCACCGGGCCTTGAACTGGTCTCTGGCAAAGGCGCCAGTGTCGTGGGAGCCGGATGTCGAGCCTGCAGAATCCCCCGTAAAAGGTGTAGGCTGATGGCCAGACGAGTCTGGAGGTTGAACTGGTTGGGTCCAGAATGTCTGGTTGGTCAGGATTGGTCCTGGAATCGCCCGTCCTTGAAATGGATGGTCAAAGATTGGCGGTGGCATCCATTGATCTATGGATGGGAGGCGACGTCGTTTGGGGCTCGGGGTTTCAGAAAGCGGTGGGAGAACATGTCCCTCGGGTGACATTCGTGGGCCCCAATCCTTTGGGGTGGATATGATGGGTCGCGGAACCCCAAGATTGATGAGGGCTCGCTCGTGATTGAACTGATCACAGCGCCAAATACGGGTGTTGTGATTTATATTATTAGGGCACTGGGCAAATGAAGTGCATATTGATCAGCATCAGAGTGGAGATAGGTTTAATTGGAGACTTACTCCAATGAACCATGCGTCTGCCTTGGGGGGAAGGTATATTAATGGGGTGTTACACTTCGGACAGTATATCCCTACCTTTTTTTTGTAACCTGGTTCGGGTAGGTATCCTGGGGTCACAAATTGCAAATCGACTTTGATGAGATGTGAGATGACCATCGTGAATTGATTAGCAAGTTGGAACACTGGAAAGCACTTTTCTGCAGACACAATGTTCAAAATGTCAATTTAAAGAGCGGAGATGAAGATGATATAAAGATTCGAAATGTGATTACGGACTGACTGGCGTATAAAATCGAAATGAGGATGGTAACCGAGGACGATGAGATCGAGATCAAGAGTGACGTTTGATGTGGCTCTTGGTTGAAACTGATTTTAAGAACTGAATATAAGAAGGAACGAAGGTAGGAAGGGAAGGTGAATGAGCTGGAAGGGTAAACGGGAAGAAATGAAGGAAAACCAGGCAGGTGAGAGCCAATGGTCGACGGCCGGAAATCGAAGAGCGTCGTTGGATTAAGAGGTTCCGTGGTGGCTGGTGTAGGCAGGGTTCGCGTGGTGGGTGGTGTCGTAAAATTTTCGTGTGGTGGTAGGAAAAAAAATCGTGAGCGTCGCGAGGTGAAACTCTGGATGGTCGTGAATTTTTTTTTTTCGGAAGCGGCTGTGACAGGTGAGATACATGAGCACGTGAGGACCTAACGCTAGGTTTTCTGACTTGAAAGTCAGAAATGGTATGTAATGTATGTATGCTAGTATATATGCTTGTGACGGGGGGCCTGTACGCTGTATTTATCAGATAATTATCACTATCAGGTTCTCAGGAATTATCAGGAAAAAAACCCGGATCCTCACATGTTCCCGCAATTCAGAGGTCTCTTCCATAGGGTATAATTGTGTGAATCTATTTGAGAGCAAGTACATACACCACCGGAGGGTCTGGACCAACTTATGTCCGCCCATCGCGGCCATCTACCATTGGTCCACCCCTCCGCACGGCAGGGCCAACGCAAGGTGGCCCTCACGTAGACCGGCACCGTTGCGTCCCTCAAAGACCGCCGAAACGAGCCCTCAGACAGAAGGAACCTGACTGGGAGCCGAATCACAGTCGCCGGCCAGCAACTGGGTCGAGGCGTGAAAACCAGCATCCAGCGCGGCGCACTTGCCCGCCTCAATTTTCTCAGATAGCCCTCAGTGACGCACAACAAACAAAAAGTGGAGGAATTAACTGGATCAATACCCAAGCATGTTGTATTCCATCAGAGTAGTTACATAATCAGACGCACACATATAGATCAGAGGGAAGTAGGTAGACAAAAATTTCAAGAACATGTTTTTATTGTTTTAATGTTTTGTTTGTAAAAGAAATGAAGACGAGTGTTTTTTTGGTTTGGTTTTTGATGTATTTGTTGGAAATCAACCGGTGGACCTTTCTTGGGGGGGAATCTTTCAGATTTGACAACAAAATAATGGGGAGAACAAAGAAGTGAAAATGCCAAATAAAGGACTCCATCGCTCATTCGTCTGCGATTATAGCATCAACTTCATCATCACTTGGCAACTTGAAATCACAGTTGACCTTCAGCTCTTCGAAGTAGTTTTTGAAGTTAAAGGCCTCAACATCTTGATCGTATACATATTTCAAGAAACTGCATATGTACTTATGTATTAGCTGAGTTCTCTGGAAGTCACCTGGAATTTTGAGTGTTCAATGTACTTACGCGGCGGTGTAGTCATCCCCCTTGACTCGCATCTTGTTAAGTTGGGCATCAGCACAAGCCCAGATTGAGCTTGATCCTCTTCCAATCTGGAAAATACGGACGGCCTCACGGCGCTGGACGAGGTCACACCAGACAAACAAATCAAAACGATGATGGACAAAGGAGGTTGATGAGATACGGGAAGAGTCAAACTTACGAGGTACGCCATACGTGCTCGTGTGGCTGAATCAGTAGCTGCCCATAAGGAGTTTGAATCGGCATGCGCGCCAGCGATGGCAAACCTGTTTGCAATCTGTGTAACTGACCATTAATAGGTGTGTGACGATAGCATGAACATGATCTTCTACGTACTCGATGCCAGAGGGACTTGAGGCTTGGGACTGGCTTATCAACTACATCGCCAGTCTTGGCATCATAGATTCCAGTTAAAAGCTGTGTAATCGGTCAGAAGCGTTCAACTGGAACGGCCCAAACAATTGGGGAGGAGAGCAAGATGAACGACTTACTAGGTTGTGTAGTTTTTCACGTGCGTGTTTGCACGCATTTCTGATGCACGTGTTGTAGGCTCTGGTACCAGCCCCATCCTGCACACCGTTGTCGTGGTGTGGAAGGTGCTCAGCCAACCAATCCGCGGCTTGTTGATTGATTTGATGCTTAAAGTCAAAATACAAGAGCGGATGATAAAGAGCAACCAAAGATGAAGAGAACAGAATGATCGAAAAAGTGAGATGTTTGTAACGATTGAGGTTCTGATACAGGGGAACAACTCACTTTAATCGAGATGAAGAGGGATTGAGGGAGCCAAACATGATCCATCTCCAAAGCCGTATAAGACTGAAGGTTGGGGATCAGGATCAATCTGTTTGCTAACAAACAGATTAAATCCTGAGGCAGTTGGAGAAACATGTAAGGCTTTGAAAGACCAAGAGGTTGAGATTCAAGACGGAATAACATACATGGAGTTCCTGAGAGCAAACCCAAGGCACCGAACCAGGTGCATTGACTCCAGTTGCGGGAGACAACGCTGCAGTTTGGGCACTAACCGTAGTGAGAAGATCGTCAAGCTTCTCCGTGAGTCGGTCCATCTTCTGACTGAGGTTGGAAACCTCGAACTGAGTTTTCGCGTGAACGACAGCGAGGGCGATGTGTTGATGAACACTTCCATAAACCTAGAAGAAAAAAAGAAGATTGAGGTGGGGGATGTGTCAGTTATTCGCCATTGTCAACCTTGGGCTGTAAGTTTACTGACCTCCGCGTGTTTTTGCGCACGTTGTTTGCTGGCGGGGTCTAACCCAGCATCCATGGCCAAGGTGTTGAAAAGGTTCAACTCCTCCAAAGAGAGGGCTCGAGAAGTGACAGGCTCGGTGGTGAAGTCATCACGCTCTGGAGTTGGCGAGCGGGGATCCCTTTGGGACAGACGTCCAGCACCGCTTCCGGTGGGACGTGAGGGAGAACTGGCACGTGGATCGCGCAAACGGAGGGTGGTGGAGCTTAGCACGCCATTGCGACGAAGGAGGGAGTGATTGTTCATGTTCTGAACAGTTGGCGTGATGTTTGATCTTTGTGAAGACATGGTGTGCGTTGAACGTGAATAGAGTTTGAATTGAGAAAAGTCAGAATAGGGTTTGAAAATGAGTTTGAAAAAGGTTTGATAAGAGACGAGTCGAGTGAGGTGTGGATCAAAACGATGAGACTGGGAGAAAAGCTGAGTGAATGACTTGATTTTAAACCTTCAAAACAAAAGTAAACCCAGGGGGGCAAGATTGCGCCTGATGGCATGTTCAACCCATGGTGAAATGATAGACCACTCTGAAGCCGCCCAAAGTCGCCTTGTCGCCCATGGGACCGTCAACGCGTTAATGTGCGCTTTTCAAATGTGTCTGTCTGAAAGGTCAAACTTCCATCCAGTGATGGCGATTATGATATTGAAAGTGCAGACCAATGAAAAGGTCTGCAGGAATGAGTTGCCCAACGCACATACCACTTCAGTGGAGAGCTTGTTCGCGTGTCAAAGATGATTCAACCAATCAGCGAAGCCGCTTCACTGATGTAAAACTGGTGGACCAATCAGAACCCGCGAAAGGTGGACGTGTTGTTGCCCAACGGACAGACATGAGTCAATCTGACCTGTGGGACCTCCACAACAGACACCACGGCCACAATTGAAGGGAGAGCCTTGTTGGTCATTCAACTGGTTTTTCCAGAGAAAGCGAGCCAAATAGTGAGAAGTTTGCAATTTCCCTTTGCAAAAATGGAAAAATTTCGGAAGGCATGTCCGCTCAGGAAAGATGTTCATTTTCAAAGGTGCACCATATCAATCTGTGTTCTTGGTCAAACCATATCTTCTCTCAAACAATCTAAAGGACCCAAAAAAGGAGTTTCAGGTTGGATTGCGAGTGTGAAAGGGGATTCGCGCCTCACAACAGCAACATAACCAGATGTGAACAAATTGGAGGTGCTTTTCCAACGCAAAGAAAGGACCCAATAACAAAGACAAATCTCAGAGTGTTTGAAAGGCGATTTGCGCGTCAGAAAGATATTTTGGGAAACAAAGGACCACTTTGGGCCCGTCGAAGGTTTAAGAGTCACTATCTGAAGACGATTCGTCCTGTGTGATCTTTTTGGCCTTGCGCTTGCGTGGTTGCGGTGGCCGCACCGGAACAGCCTTCCACGTTCGAATTCCCAATTCTATTACTTCATTCCATTGTTCACATTGAACGTTGGATATTTGAACTCGAGATAGGTGCCTGTGCACTCCTGCGGAATAGTGAGCCGCCAAATTCAAAACGTAAGATTTTGACTCGTCGTGAGAGATTATCGGAATGGAATTGCCCACGTCTCTCCTTTCGAGTCGGCGTCCGTTTGATTGCCCAACAGAACAATTGCCATCGTGACAATTGTGCTGAACGTTGATTAGGCACTGGACTGCCTAGAAAAAGAGTGAACGTTGTTAACTGCTTGTTTCCTGGAAATAATATGTATGTAAGTCAGTTATTACCTTCACTGGCTTAAATGTTTGCTCTTCTGTGACTACTACTTCACGCATTCCATAAAAAGGCAAAATGCGCCCACGGTGGCAGATGTGAAATACCAGGAGTGTTCGCGATGGTGAACGGCCGACAGGCTTCCATATGGAAGCCACCCGTAAAATATCATCGCAGTCTTGCAACTAGAAATCAAAGAATGTTCACTGTTGGCACTTATTTCACAGCAGACGAGATAGCAGTTGGGAAATAAATGCTTCTTACCACAACAAAATCACCGGGTTCAATCTTTTGGCCCTTCGGTAATGTTACGCTGTTGAGTTCCTGAAGAGGTTCACCTGCGTATTGGGCCAAACATTCAGGATACTGTCCCTGAGTCTCTTTGAGCTCTTTGGGAGACGATGAAAAGTGTGATAATTAGCTACACATCATCAGCTTTAAATATTTGGAACACTCACTTCCGGCGGTGAAGAGCGCATCGTCATTGGAGGGACGGTCACTTCACAATCCCATTGCCACGCGCAACTCTGGAATTTGATTTAATAATCCTGTCACCATTCGTCCACTTTTAACACGGGCCTGCATTTCATGATCAAAGAAAGACGACCCAGATAGCAACACTCGCAAAAGCACCAAATTATTGAAGTTATTTGCAATATCCCTACCAGGACTCTGTCGGTTAGAGTGTACGGAGGCATTCCGCAAAGAGGCATTGTAAGACTCGAATTTTTCACTTGAATAGAGCATCGCTGGGCCAAAACGCCGAATACACTTGCGGAGGTGCACCAACATGTGGAACTTGGGTTTATTCACCCACTGAGCCGACATGCGCACCACTTGATGCAGAAAGCTGTCAATGTGTGCATCCAACTCTTGCAGATATAAGTCGAGGTCGGTAATTTCCGATTGGAAGACATAGGATCCAAGGAGGCATAAGGAGGTCCAAAGATGTCGCATTTCGGTTGAGAGGTGGTCGAAAAGAACGAAAAGCACAGTCTGAAGGACTGTGCGGAATTCTTTCCCTACAAGGCTACAATTGAATTGAATGAGGGTATTTGGGATAATAGGAGGGACATTGAGTCCTTTGATTGAAAAGGTTTTCCATTTGGCAAAGACATCATCAAGATCGGCGGAGCCGTGCTTCAAAGATAGGTCGTGCATGGTATGACGAAACAAGTATTTGGCCACACCTAGCAAGACAACATGAAGGCTCTCGACAGGTGTATCTTTATGTCCGTCGAAACCTGAGAAAAGAGTTTGGAAAAACCTGAGTGAGGCAAAAATGACAAATTTGTTTCCTAACACATACCTTGCAGCCTGAGGAAGGGATTGAACAGATGAAGGCCTTGTTCGTTATTCAACTGGTTGAACAGTTGTTCAACATCACTCGAGGATAGTGTGTTATGGGCACTTTGGATCTTCTTGTGAAAATATTCGGTGACCGTGTCTTTCAGTCCGTATTCGCGCAGCTTCTCGTCAATCCGGCTTTTTGAGTTGCTTTTTTGCGCAAGATTCCACACCTCATGGGTGCGTGATCTAGTAACCTCCCAATCGCGGCTAGGTAACTCGGTCTGAACAATGCAAATATAAGATATACGGAAATACAGCAGATGAATGTGGGATACTGACTTTCTGACCCAGGTCGTTGCGACCCAAAAAATCTCGTACATAACGGTTTTCTTTCTTATTGACCTGACGCGCCACCTGGAGTTGACATATTCGGCATGGTGTGAGGGTAATGGCCGGATTGGTTGTATTACATATCTCGGCATGCATGGGAGAATCACCCACATGACAAAGGACCACCGCCATAACTAGAACGTCCTCGCCAAGGCAGTGGTCATATGCAAAAAACCCGTTTGAACCAATGTCGCTTTGGGAAAGAGTGTAACATTAGCACGCGAATTCCTGATACATGGATACATATAGTTGGTGGGCGCTTACTTTATATCATCCACAATCTGATCAAATAATTCTAGTGCCGAAGCTATGTTCGAGGTCGCCAAAAAATGGATGTTGAACTCTTGGTTCGTCCATTCAGGAGCCAAACCAGCCAGAGTAAAATAAATACTCATGTGCTTGTTAAATTTTTTAGACACGTTTCCAGAGGTGTCGTCAGAGTACACGGTGAGGGGGACATGTCGAATCACCCTGCCTTGTGCTTTTTCCCGCCATGGGTTGACCATGGGAATGGTGAACAAGTCATAGCCATCGAGTTCTGATCAAAAGATAATATGATCGTCCTGGTTGACTTAAAAAGCTTGGGGCAAAGCGACTTACGATACATACGGCGACATACATCCTTGAGAAACACACCGTCGTCCATAGTGATCTCGTGAAATTGTTTCCAGATATTGTTGACGTCAATGGTGTACAGCTCAGCCGATTGAAACCCACGCTCTTCTGGCAACATGATGTGGAAATGGTTTGGTTGACGAGCATGGGGTTGTACATCAGCCGGGAGACACTTAGCCAAAGTTTTTCCGTGTTGTTGATAAAAGAAAATAGGGACTACGAGTTGATGGGTTTGTAGCTGGACAGGCTCGTATATGTAAAGGTGTTTCTTGTTTGCCAAAACAACCATTTGCACCCGTAAAGTTGGAGAGTAGTCTTCGCGCCATTTTTGGCTTTGGGAGAGGCGATTCGTGGGTTCGTCGGTGGCCAGTTCTGGGATAAAAACAAGGTGGGGGCTGACCAATGGGTTCGCAAGCTCCTATGTACAAACACATCAGCTGACCTTGAAAGGAAAAGTGTCCAAGAAATTGAAGGGCTCACATTTTGTACGATATTTTTAACATCAAGTCCGAAAAGGGGCATGCCTGAGGGACTCAGCCGCTCCTTGATTTTAATTCCCAACCTGCTCTTCAAACGACGGCTCAAAGCTCTTACAGAACCCCACTCGGGTAGGTTCACATCACAGATGCGTAACACTGATCATATCCTCTGGTACTGGGACCGCGAAAGGATGTTACGATTGGAGCCAATAATCAACAAAGCAACCACTTGCTGTTCGAGTAGAATTGGAATGCGTCAGTGTTTCAATTGGGAGGGCAAGTACTGGAGTAAAGATTTGCTTACCTCTTTTCGTTTGAAGGGGTACCAATCATCCGATTCATTGATTGAATCGTCAGGGGGGACATTGTTTTTGTTTTCCGCATCAGTGCCTTCATCCTGAGCCTGAGCAAGCGCTTCAAGTGCTTGCTTCAAGCTGTTAAAATCTATGGGGCCTTCCGAGTCGTCCGAGGTGTCGTCGTCATTGTTTTGTCTCTCGGTGCGATTGAAGCCGCGGAGCAGGGTCAGTGGCGAAAGAGGAGGTGACTCTTGAGGCGTAGGCAATTGTGGACCTTCGCCATCAACAATCACCGGTGGCAGGATAGGGCTATCAGGGTGCATGGGACTATGAACCCCCGTTAACATGTGTTCGTGCCCAGCCTGTTGTTCGACTAGGCGGCGGATGGATGTTTGATGACCTTCGGCCGTGATATGAGGCCAATAATCACGCATGCTCCTCCCACCGCAAATTTCACAGCGAAATTTGGAGTCGTGCGGTTGCAAAGTAATGTCTGCAAGAAAGATGACAATCTAAGTGAACTGGACTCTGGTGTGAATATTCAAGTGGAGGGGTGGATGAAACTGACAACGATCGGGACATGGGAGTTGTTGCGCTAAGTTCACCATATCTGGGAGTGGTGCAATTGGCGTGTGGTGAGTGTGATTGGTGAGTGTAAAAGGTGTGTGCAAAGGGCAGAACGGAGGTGGGCAATAGGTGTGAGCACTGTTAACGGCAACCTTTGTGCAGCGGAGCAAGGGTGTGGTCATACTTCATGCGGCGGCTGAGCGGCCACATTAGGGAGGATCACGTAGGCCTGCAGTGCTACTTGCAGTGATCACGAGGTTGACGTCTGACATGTGGCTGTGGGGCCACAGATCTCAGTCTGCTGGCGGCTTCTGGGCCCGACCCGATCTCGGCCGCAGGGGACCAAATTGGGGCACAGGAGCCTCCGGTGGTGTACACCAGGGGGCAAAAGTGACCGGACCGGAACTGAAACCAACCTTTTCCAGAACCGTCTCATTTTCATTTCATTTGAGACGTTTCTGAACGATTTTCAGAGCGAGAGTAAACCAAACCCAGGGGAACTGGCGAGCACATACGAGCGCGGCGCGAGCAAGAGTGAGCGCTGTCGTTGCTGCGTTGCAGCCTGTAAGCAAACCCTGATCACTTTTCTGGTTAATCAAACCCTCGAAGTGTCACGTATGTAACATCAATCACGTCAGGGTGGCTAAATACGGGAAGAGGTAAGTTTTGCGATTTGGTCGGTCCGGTGGTGATGCTCTTGTAGGCAGCAGATTCCTTTGATTCATGTTGCTCTCAGCTGGACAGACTGAGAAAGGACGTCAGAACTGACCGCGCTATGGGCCCCTATCTGCGTAGTTTCGTATTCCCCAATACATATCTAGCTGGGAGCGTAACCGTATCAGTCTTTTTCTGAGACTAACTCGCTCTGAGACTATCCTGAGACAAACAAAAAAGTAAACCGGATGGTGGCTTTTTGTACACTGTCTGTACAGGCTGGTGGCAACTGGTACATATGTATGAAGACTTGAACAAATTCATCATTAAGACTTCAAAGAAGCTGTTAACACTTCGATAACCTCATCAAGAATCAAGAACCTTTGTCGAGTCATCCATGTGCACCTTATATCTATACCTTCAGACTCACTCCAATCCCCCTGAAACATTGTCAAGGGGGTTCTATCGCTACAACCACTTACATATCAAAGTATTGATAATGAAGCAACTTACAAAACAACAAAATGTTATTGGAACAAGCTACTTTGAATGAAAGTAGCAAGCAAAACCGATACAAGAAAGACAATGCATTGTCATCGGAGCGAGATACTTTGATGTAAGAGGTTTCTATCTGTTGCGTTGTCTTGATTTCTTCAAAAACGACTCAGTCGCCATCTTTTCAAACTGTCTCTTTGTATGTATAATCTTCACGAAAAGGACTCGATATCACTTCTTTTCAACCAACCTAAAATGCTTCCAACTTCTGCTTTTCAAGACATCTCATTTTGCATTTTATCAACTCGATCGTCTTTTGTATGTATTATTTTTGACCAATGAAATTGACCAATGGATGTCTAGATGTTCTGTAGTTAGTGGAAGGCTTATAAAGAGAAGGAAGCGCCATGCGAAAAAAAACGCGCCACACAGACCGGGATTGAACTATACCTGTATGTCTCACTGCTTCTCTCAGGTAGTCTCAGAGAAAGACTGATACCGCATCTCTCCCATCTAGCTCACGATTATGTTGGTTGAGTTGGTTGGAAGAATGCTGAATTGGCTTTGAAGCCACCGACGAACCCGAGTCGTGTTTGTGCCCGAAAATGCCCTTGATGAGCTTCTGCGTCGGAAAAACAGTTTCAGCCTCTCCTCCGAATTGGGGACAACCATGGTCGAATGGCGGAAACAGGAGAATCAGGAAACCACCACCAGAGCCTTCAATCCGAGTCACCGGCAGTTGGCTTTACTGCAAGAAGATTCTTGGAGTTTCTTTTATCCAGGAAGTGGGCACAGCGGACAGCCAAAGAACACACCTCGTCCTTCTCGCATCGGAGGTCAGCCTCATATATAAATATCAAGACAGAAGGCACATATCAGTCACTTCTCAGCAGCTTCCTCACTCCCAAAGACACCTTACTTCACAATTCTCAGTTGTCATTGACATCTCCATTACCTCCGTCGCTGTTTTGATTACTTTGCACACCAAGATGTTTCATCAGTCTTTTAAGTTTGCCGCGCTAGTCTCAGCCGTTTGTCTCTGTGCGCTTGTATCCTCTGTGGTGCCGTTTACAGTCACATGCACAGGCGGATATCAGGGAGGAAGCGATCCCGCTGGTGAGTTACGCTTTTTGTCTGTTCAACTCGCACACGATTCCCCACACAATTGAACTTGAGATTGATCGGTTTCTGCTTTATTCCAAAGATTGTTGGGGTGACAAATCGGACGACAGCCAACGCAACTGCGAAATCGATAGTTGCTCTAATGGGGGTAAGTATTTTGCTCGTGGAACACATTTTCAGATATGAAGACTCATAAGCAAGCTGACTAGTGTAAATTGATCAAATGACGCCAATCTCAGTTCATAAATGGGCCCAAATGGATAACTGCAGACTTGGAAATTCGGGCCCCAGTATACAGCGGTGTGAAGAGTACGAGTGGCATGCCGATAACAAAGTATACTGTGCGTAGCCAAGTTTTCAATGATCTTGCTTCTCATGGCTTACTCCAGCATTTTGTTTGCGTTTACATCCGGATCAACTGGCTCAGCTTGTTACAACCACGCGAGATACGAGTACACCTGCAGTCCAAAAAATCCTGTGTGGATAAGTCAGTCCATTCCCAAAACTCTGGAAACTTCACTTCATTAACGAGAGCCTTTTTATTCCTTCAGCTTGTACAAATTGCCGTGACGGTACTTGATTGCCTTTGACGGACCCATACCAAGATCACAATCATAGGTCGCAACTTTGGACTACTGATGGATTTCATCGGATTATTTTCTTTTGTTTCTTAAGCTGTCTAACCTTATTCATCAAGTGAAATCATTTGTACAGGGTTGAAAGGATATATCAAATCATTTCGAATACCTCATCATCTTTTGATGATCTCTTGTGCCCCGGACATGGCGCCCCTGGCGCTCAATGGTATGACGGCCGGTAAGTTAGAGCAACCAAATTGATGTGAGATTTCCCGTGAGACTTCGAATGCTCTCTTGAAGCCTCGCAAGATAGAGAATTTCTTGATTTTGAGTCGTTTAACATAATGCATGTAGGATGCTTGAAGGTGTCTATGCTTGTGAAATGGCTGGTGGGGCAACCACAGATAGTAAGAGTTCTTGGTCTTGGGTGGGAAACCTCATTCTCAAAAATTCAAAATTTTGAGGAGATTCTCCACATTGTAAACCATAGGCTTGATACGTGCAACATAGAAAAGGATGATTTTCTACTCCCTTGAGCCTGAGGTTCATAAAGAGTTTTTATGTTATCACAACGTATTTTAAAAAATTGAGCCGCTTTTTGACACCTGGGTGCATCATACTGGCAAGAATAAAACCATCTATACTTGATTATCACCCCAAATTAATAGAAAGATTGACAGCCAGTGAGACTGAGAAAATCAAAAGCAAAATATAACACGCCCTTTATCAAAAGTTGATTATGTATGTATGTATGTACAGATCCTCAATATCAGGCACAGAATTGCCAAAAGCAAGTTTCACATTGTACTGTCCGAGGTTGTCCATTCCTAATTCTTTGTCTATCAATCAAAGCACAAGCTAAACAAGCTGCCCAATCTGTTTTGTCAATCGGTCCAACTCTGTCTAAAACACCTTGCATTTCAGGTCCAGGAGAAAATCCATCTTCAAAAGAAGCTCCTGTTGCTTGAGTTGTGATAGCTATTTTGAAAAGTTTAAACATCAACTGATTTAATGCTTTTCTATGAATTGACAAAGAGGGATATGTCTTGTACTAACCGAAACCGTTGGCGAAAAAACCATCAATCTCTTTACCCTAGGTTTGAAGTGAGTTTACAAATCACGATAGAGTCAGGCTTTGAAGAGTTTGGATGGATATCTTTTACGAGGATACATAGAGAATGATGCTATGAGATCTTCTCACTGTATAAGTCGCCTTGACCGTTGCGACATCGGTTGGCGATGCAGCATAGTAATTTGGAAAGTATATTATCAACGGACTAGTCTCATTGCACCCGAAGAACGACGGCCGTTGATGAAGTCCTTTCTCAGTGAACTATCAACCACACCCAAGAGAGTCAAAAAGTTTCATCAGTTGTTAGGATCAATGAAATGTCGTGCGAGAACTAGCTCAAGACTGACCTCTAAGGCAGGATCTGGAACCCTGTGAAATATTTGTTGTTAGGATCAACTAATGGTATTGAGAAACTTGATAGTATAACGCTTCAAGATTTATGCCTGTGACTCACTTTGGGAACGGATACGCTGAATACTCCGGTAGTTGACTCTTGAGATATGCATTGTATATTGATGTCCCATTCGAATATCCAGTTCCGGTCAGCGACCCTGCTTGTCTTCCATCTGAGCGAGCATCCACAGCAAAGACCACATCCATTTTGCGTGAAGGTATCACCAGAGGCCACAATGCTTGTTGATTGATAAATTAGGAGATCATGAGACTTCGAAAATTGATTACATCTGTAAAATGACATATCATTGAACTTACGAATGTCTTCACCAGCAAAACTTCCGTCTGCTAAGCAAAGTTTGTCCGAGTCCCTATCTTCAGAAGAAAGATAAGCCCAAAGAACATTGTACTTTTTCAGATCGAAATCTCCGGAACACCTACCTGGATAGCCACTTCCAGGTCCAAAGCCCACACCCAGCCCTAATAGTTGAGAAGAAATCATCCATATCAGTTAAGAAATCATGAGCGAAAAGGCCAAAAGATCCCTTACCGACAAATGGATTTGGGATCTACAAAAGATTTAACAAAGTACGTTAGGAGACATTTACTGATCAGATAGCGCTTCGATTCTTTCAATACTTACCAGTGCCTCATCATATATGCCTGACACACATAATCTCCATAATCCTGAGAACAGCCTGAACAATGTACCAGAAGGCTGTGAATTTGCTGACTGACTGAGGATATTACTACTGGTTCCAAGTACGAAACTTGAATTTTGGTATGCAGAAGATTCACAGAGTTTAGTAAGATTGACTGGAAAGATAGAAAGCATCACACATCTCACCCAGCATTATCATATCCTACAGAACGTCCGGATAGTACCTCACACATCAATATGTCTTGCAAGGTTTTTCAAGAGCTCAATACCCTAAGAGAATCTCTGACCTTTGACACAATAGTCATCATGGGAAGGAACACCTCCTTGCATACTCGTGCCCAGATAATCCAATGGAATAAACGCATTTACTGAACCATCCAAATCGACAGAAAGACACGGTGAGCCAATCATAACACAGTAATTCGCCATAGATTATAAATCGCTTGAAAGTCTTACGAGATGGATGCCATAGACCAAACTCTTCGGGTGTGAATTCGTCTACAGAGCAATAACAATACCAAATCAATATCATGATGTAAAACAAATTCCGGAATTGGGTTGTCTAAAAACATCAAAACATCAAAACTAACATGTAGGGCTTCCAATCACAATTTCTCCTGTTCCTTTGTACCTAGAAGTCGCAGTCACTATGGGAAATGGTGCAGTGTGGTCCTTGTAATGAGAAACATTTCTGATTGATGAAAACAGAACTTCATTTCCCTCGTCGTCGTCGTTTCTAATACGGTTGATCATTAGAACAGGAATCAGTTTTCAATGGTTTCAATTGGAGATTAGCCTTTCTTACATGAAATGTGCAGATATCATTGCACTCCAAACGCTTTTCATATCAAAATTAGAAGTCGATCATTAATCCACTCGGTTTATCGCGTGTCCTTAGCAAACTCGAGTTTCACTCACTCTACTAAGCTAGCTAGGAAACCTGCCTTCTTTTTTTCTTTCGCGACCTTTATGAAATGAGGATACTGGAAAATCGTGGCTAAGTCCATAGGTTGATTGTGATTTGTTAAACGCCATACAGTGCGGTTGAGTTCAGGCAAAGTAGGAAAATCCGAGATAGCCTATTACAGTAGAACGGGGGGAAGGATGCGTCAATATTGTTTTTTTCAAAGCTACTGAGATATGTAGATATGATATTGATGATGGAATGTATCTGACTTACCTAGAAAAGGAAGACACCATTGCGATCAGAAAGATATGTTCAATTCTCGTGACGTTCTCAAGAGTTCGGGTTCTTATCATGCGCAAGGAGACAGACCCAAGACCCTACTAGCCAAGAGCCTCTGAGTAGTATCAATTAAGAGATAGATCAAAAGAATTTGTATTCAGCTATTCTTTTCGATACCATATGTCTTCATCTTTCAATTAAACATTGAACCCACCCTGAAAGACCCGCAACGTAGTTTGACAGCTGAAGCACGCCGCCTATAAATCATCACGGGAAAGTTTTAGATTTATCTTTTGGACTGGAAATGATTTCATGTCGAGATGATCAAATTGATACCTGTTCTTGCATTCGAGGCCTCCTCATTCCTGGAGTCAAGCGCATTCAGCACTGATGCACCAACCAGAGTAGCCTTTTGTGATATCAAATCAATTCAGTCAAAGAACCGTATCCATCATTTCTATGGTAAGATTTTTTTTCACTAACCCTCACACCACCCCCACTAAAAGCTAAACCAACATTAGGAAGCGTTTCACCTGCTTTCCCACCTTCAGCTTCTGCCTTCTCTAGAAAATCTTCAACAGAAAAATCATGAAGTCGAACTCTTGAAAGGTATTCTTTCCAAATCGGAATTGATTTAGAAGCTCTACTAGTCACATATTCTTGCTCTTGACTAGCTAATGGTCCCTGAAAAGATGTACACAAGATTATATCAGCTCGAATGAATTGAATGAAGAAAGAAAGGAGAGCAACGAAACCTGGATTGAAGCCTGTCGAACGTGGAGGCCTTCTGGACAGATGACTTTTTGAGGTGCATATGATCCACTCGGAGAATTCCTTATGGCCTTTTCAGGGAGTTGAGGTTGAGAATAGATCCCATGTAGATGGTACAACAGATAAAGAATCACTTGCTGCCAGTACTTCATGATGAAGATACAGAATCTATATATGTATCAGTTGTTGAGATATTCCCGTATTTAGGCCGAGAGCCGCCGAGATGTTTGTGAGAAGTGCTGAATCCCTTTCCAAAGAAGAGGGTTAAAGGCAAATTGATAAGTTTGAATCTGATTAAAAAAAGGAAAGTGGTATAGGTTGCGTTATCTATGCTGGCGTGTATGTTTAAGAAAATCGAATTAAGATCTTCCAGACTTGAAATTTCCCCAAGAATCCCAGAACAAAGAGTGAATACGAATTGATAGGTAAAGAATTCAGATTCAATACATCCAAAATGAAACGGATCATCCATTATACTCCTTACAAGCCGCAAGATGGGAGTTTGAGTGAAGAGCTGACTGGTTTACTCATCGTTATAACCTCGATGAGACATGATAGAGATATGTTGTTGTAACGTGCGCAGTGTGACAATTGTTATTCTCAGTCCTGCGCGTGTGGATTGAGAAGGGAAATAAAAAACACTGTGCTTCAGGTTCGTGGTTGTAACTTTTTGAAGCGAGGAAACTTACAATCTAAAGTTTGGATAATTTTGCCTGCAATCTGGCTTGAACTTCCTTGATCAGCAGCTTTCTGGTTCATTTATGTCCAAGCTTCAATGTTTCAATATTTCGATCGAATCGAAGTTCCGCAAACTTGAGTGGCGCAGCCTATGTATCAAACTATCAGATTTTGTTCTCAGCATGCTAAGAATTTTCTTGATCAACCATCCATAGGAACGCACCTCGACTACATAAGCTAGTTGAACTTGCAAAGATCGATCTCGATCGCAACTTGTTGATCTTTGTGTTTCCTTGTTTCTAGCATATCAAAACCTATGATTTGTTAAGAGTCTCTACACTTTTCGACATCGTCACTAGAATTGATGCTTTTGAGGATGTCTGTCTGATGATGGATCTTGAACAAGACTTGCTTTGTAGAAGAGTTGCTGAAAATGAGTTTAGTAAATTTTACAACCCTACCTGCAGCCATCACGATTCACGATCGATCGCCCAAAAAAGACAGTTTAGACTTTGTTGGTGAATGTACAATCTCAGTGGGTCAATCACTCAATCCATCAAATTGAGGTGTAGATCCAATACCAACCCCTAAACCCTGCTGGATGGTTGAACTGGTATAAGAACCTCTTCACCTCATCTCACTCAAGAATCTAAAATCGTAGCCATGAGATCTCAACTTCATCATCTCTCAACTCGATCAATCTCAAACCACATCTTCATAACATTCTTCATCATCTTCAATTCGCTTTCCCAATTCAATGCCATCAAAATCCAAGCTGATCATATTCATCTAGGTCCTGATTCTCAACTTCGAGCTAATCATATTCGTAATTTATTTCAAAAAGGTTGGAGTACTTATCGAGCACATGCTTGGGGTCATGATGAAAGTCAGTTGTCTCTGTAAATCAAACTAGAATAAAACAACAATACGTAACTTATCGAAGCTTCAATCCTTTTTCATCAAACAGTTGGTGCTTTATCACTCAAACCAAGTGATACTAGAAATGGTTGGGGCGCGACTCTGGTGGATTCACTTTCTACTCTTCAAGTAATGCAATTAAACGTCAGTCCAAAAAAGCTCGTTTAATTTGATCCATCTTTAAAAGTTATAAATCTTAACAAGTATGAATCTTTTCTAGAAAGAATATTCAGAAGCTATTCGACATCTTCATACCATTGATTTCACCAAAACGAAATCCTCTGTATCTGTTTTCGAATCAACAGTTCAGTATTATCTCAACTCCGAACCAAGAAATAATTCCTTACATTCAAACTTACACCAAACTTTTTGAATATAATCAGATTCGATATATCGGAGGTTTATTATCTGCTTACGAAGGTTCGGCTAGGACAGATCAAATTCTGGTCACTAAAGCTACTCAACTTGCAGATCAATTAATGTATGCATGGCAAAATATGTCAATCTTACCATTTCGTTAGTGATTCTTTAAGTCTTCTTTGGAAAAGTCTGGACCTCAGTTTGGTTTTTGATCACTAAAGATTGATTGTAAATCCAACTTGATTTATATAGCTCAAATGAATTTCACAAATCAAAAACCTTTACTAGAATCAAATGGAAACATAGTTCGTATACCTTTCCATAAAATTTCTAATTTCTGAATTTTTAGAATCTTTATTCATTGAATTTTTTTTGGGGGGGTAGACAAATTTAGCAGAATCAGGATCATTAATTATAGAGTTTTATAAACTTTCAAAGTATACAACTAATTCCACTTACCTTGATCTTGTTGAAACTTCCATGAAATCCATCATCAACAATCAACAAATCTGGCCTGGTTTACAGTACGAGTCTTTCGTTTTGAACTTTTCTTTTTCCTTTATCTTTGTTTTTTTCATTCGTTTTGATCTTGAGATATACATTTTCTTTTGGGGGTTTTTCAGTTCGGTTGATTTGGATCCAATGAATGCTCGTCCAATTTCTGGTAAGAATCATAACTATGATCACATGAAATACTTTATCTGATATGCTTTTACTCTTAATAGACTCGGGTGATTGGTTTTGATCCTTTATCATAAACTCTTTGGTAAAGATGACTCATTCGAACATATTTCTTTTCGGCACTCTTTCCTATAAAAAGTCACATGGGGACCAGCAGCAGATTCATTTTACGAGGTAAATCGTCTTACCAACTTCTTTACCGGATGCTCCCCGGATTGAAGGATGCTAAACCCTAGTGTTGTTAAAAACAGTACCTCAACAAATACAGCTTACTTACCGGAAACCGAGACTCCTCGTACCTAACTCGTAAGTTCCCAATCATACTTCTATTTAAATTGATATTAAACGATGGATTGTTTTTGGAATAGATTGGGCACTGGCAGTCGATTCGACTCTCAAGCACTTGATCCGTACTTCTGCAGCTACAACTCGTCCATCCACGTCTTTCTACAACTTACCTTTCTTTTCATCTTCATCAAGTATCAAGACTAAAGAGAGAACCTTTCTTGCTTCTCGTAAAGCTCATGGAAGAGTCGTATATGGAATGACTCATCTTGATTGCTTTGTTGGTCAGTGTTCTGTTTGAATTTCGAGATGAATCAATTAAAAGCTTGAGAAAGAGAATTGAGTTTGGGTTTGGGTGGGTTGCACTTTAGGTGGGAATTTCATGTTGGGTGGAAAGATGCTTAAGAATCAAACTATTGTAGATTATGGACTCAAATTAGTAAGTCACATTATCTTTAACTTTTTATTTTAATAAAAAGACTTATCAGAATCTTATATTGATGTCATCTTTTTGTTCACGTATCTAAACTAGACTGAAACTTGCGCAGACTCATATTTTTCTACTCGGTAAGCTTTAATACATTTTCTTTGATCTTGATATTCTATTTATTTTTGTATGTCGATTCGAATTCATTACATTACGGAAAAAGTTTGACTCGAATCCTTTTTTGCTTTTGATTTTAGTTCAGGTGTGGGTCCTGAAATCTTTGACTTTATTGATAAAGACACCAGAAGATCAAGTACACCAGATGGAATTGAATTAAATTTTTATGATGAATTTGGTTATATCCCTAGTGGAGGGTAAGTAGTTTCAAAAAGTTCGAAGTTTGAAAACCTCATTCAAGATGGTTTTGTTTTTTGATTTATCATAGATATTACTTACGACCTGAAGTGATTGAAGTAAGTGTTACTAGAATACCATTTTGACAAAAAAAGTTGCACTGATTCAAACCCGACTACATCAGTCAGTTTTCTACGCTTTTCGAATCACAGGAGATCCAAAGTGGCAAGAGATGGGATGGAAGATGTGGCAATCGATCGAAAGATGTTGTTTGGTTTCCCATCAAACCGGTTTATTTGCACCTTTCAATCAAGTCAATCGGATGCCTACACGAAACTTTACTCGGTCATTGGGTTTACAACCTGATGGATGGGATGGATGGGAAGATGGACCGTTGAGAGAAAGTCCAGAGTATGGTGATTTTATGGAAAGTTTTTGGTGGGCTGAGACTATGAAGTAAGTATCTGTTTCTTTTTGAATGAAGTTTAACTTGGAGAGTTTTTTTATATTTTGATAATCTTTTTTAGATACTTTTATTTACTATTTGTTGAAGATGATGTATTGAGTTTGGATGAATATGTATTCACCACTGAAGTAAGTGTTCGATTAGAAATCCCTAAAAAGCTTCCAAACCATTCAAAAAAAATCCAAATCTTTTTCATCATCATAGGCACATCCCATGAGAATAGAAGAAGCATGGCACGAAACCCATCGATCAGAAAAAGATAAACTAATTGATTTAGACGAATGGGAAAGAAATCAAAGTGAAAACCCAATGAAATCAAAATGGATACCACATTCATCCAAGTTTTCAATGATGGGATTTGTTTTGATTTTAGTAATTTTGTTTATTTTGATGAGTCAGTATCGAAATTTAAATCAAAAGATGATGATGATCCATTGGATTTCAAAGAGTAGAAATCAAAATTATGATAGATTGGAGATGGAAGAATCTAGGCTAAGGGATTAAAGAAAATGGGGTTTTCTTTTGTTAATTTTATTTTATTTGAATGTGTTTTTGAAGATTTAAAACATGTAAATCAAAGGAAGAAGAAGAAAAATGAGAATGAAGTGGTTTGATTATGTCATAGTTTGTAGCTATTTAGTGTTTTTGGATCTCTGCTATGTATGTATAGAATGACATGAATCCAAAGAAAATAATGAAAATGAAGTGGTATGATTATGACATACTTTGTAGCTATCTTTTTTTTGGTTGATTGCTATGTATAGAATGGCATCGAGGGAGTTCCTGTTCAAGGAGACATTGGTTAAACTTTTGCAAACTAGTCCAAAGTTCCAACCAATGTTGATTTTTCGGGAGATTTTTCATGAAACCCCTATCGTTTTACAAGGAAACCAATAACAGACGCGTAACACCCTGATGGCAGAACACTTAGGGTCTCAAGAAGAGGCTTGGCTAGAGTTTGACTGCGATGGGCGGGGATGGACAAGCCTTTTTGAATCGATTGTAAGACGAGTTTCCAAGTTACCAGCATGGGTTGATGCCATCTTACATTTTGATTTAGACTCTCTTAAGTCTTTGTGCGAAAAGAACTATGAGATGAGTGTTTTGGTAAAAATAGAAATTAAAGAATTGATGAAGTAGAAGATAAAGTAGATTTATTTGAATTTGAGCCAAAGTTGAGAACAAAAGCGGAAAAGCTGATTGCTCGATGGATTGACTAAAGAGATGAGATAGATGAGATGGCTTAAAATGAATTTCAAAGTGAACCATCGATGATCGATTTGGTGATCTTACATAATTTGCAAGACTCCCAGCCTCGGATCCATATAAAGTAAAGCTCATAATCTACACTGTGTCCCCTTTACTTCTTTTACTTTCCGTCTGCCCTCATCTTTTCACATTCCTCTCTCCATCTTAACTTACTAATCACTTCTTCTTCGCTTTATCATCACAGCCACTCAACCCACAGCAATCCAAGCTTAATTGATTCGATTGAACTCATCTCACAGCAATCCAAGCTCAACCAATCCTGATTGATCATGTCATCACCATCATCCCAAACCTCACCCACTACGATTACTAATCTAACCAATCGAATCCTTCCCACCACTCCCATCACTTCATCCAATCCAAGTCAATCTAATCAAACTGATGATCATCGACCAAGATCTAATTCAAGTTTAACTTCATCACCTAATCATCGACTTAATCAGCATCAATTTCATTCGATCAGTAGTACTCAACTTAGTCATTCTAATTCAAATCAATCCATCTATTCTAAGATTCTGGGTCCAAATTCAAAGAAATGTAAAATCTTGATTTCTTTAACTTGACTTGATTACCAACTGATGACCATTGGTTTGATTTGATTTGACTATATAAACAGCTACTACGCTTCCTTCAGTCGATGAATCACTTCGTAGTTTCAAACTCTTACAAGCTTTACGTTCAGGCGATTCAACTCAAATCTTAACTCTCTTAAACCAATATCAAGATCATTCTACTACTCCACATCATGATTCAGATTCTCCAATCTATCAAATCACTCCTCTTCATTTGGCTGTAAGATGTGCAAGCAGTTGAGTTTGGTTCAGCTGATTCGTGGTTCTCAAATCAAGTGCTAATCTTTGGTTTCTTTCATTCAGCTCAAACCGTTCAACTTGTACTTTCCAATTCATCACCTAAACATCTCCTTACTCAAGATGCTTCTGGTCAAACCCCGCTTCATGTGGCCTGTGCCTTGGGTAGAACCGATGTAGTAGCTCTTCTCTTGGCTCAACCTCAAGTCGATGATTCAATTCGTGATCTTGATTCAAAGACTTGTTTAGAAGTTTGTAAACATCCTGAAGTAGCTAAATTGGTTCAAGGTATGTATTCAAGTTTTTACTCATTCTGTCCTTTTACTCATCTGACCTTTCTTGCTTTTCTCGTATATTCAGTCTCACGTGCTCAATTATCTGGTAGCTTCTTGGCTTTACTTTCGGCTTATATTGCATCTCCTCAAACTGCGATTGTCAGCCAAGCTGCAGTTGATTCTATCGGCGCACCATCCACAAATGAAACCAGCAAGACTCCTATCAACAATCACGAATCGGCTGCTGATCAACTCTTCAAACTCTTGCATTGCCCGCGTGCTAAATTGATTAATTATAATCTTAAAGAAGAACAATCGGGTACGACTCTTCTACATGAAGGTCAGTTCGCTTTTCCTGATCTCTTTGGCTACATCTTGAAAGACTCACCTGTTGTTCGAATTATAGCTGCTAGAAGACGGGATTTGCATCTGCTAGGTTTGGCGATTAGTAGGGGAGCTGATGTTTTGGCTAGAGATCGTAAGAACAAAATGCCAATTGATGTCGCCAAGGATGAGAAAGTCAAGGGTATTCTCAGACAGAGTTAGTAGACTTATTCGATCATTTCATTCTTCGTTTTTGGGGCGATTACTGATTTAATTCTCCGGTATTTGTATCGGTAGCTGCTACCTCGGAAGGAAGAGCATTGCTAGCACACGCTCAAAGCAAAATTGAACCATCTGGTCTTGTCACTTCTCATTCTGCTTCCTCTGGTTTGGGAAATCCAACCACTTCCCTCGGGCTGGTTCCTACTCAGCAACCTACTTTGAAAGGTTATCTCAGCAAATGGACCAATATGGCCAAGGGCTACAATATCAGGTGGCTAGTCTTGGATAACGGTAAGTTGATCTCGAGTCTGCTACTTTTCTTTGACAAATGACTGATCTTCCGGATCAAAAATCAAGGTTATTTGAGTTATTATCGAGATCAAAAGGATGAGGGAAAAGCTGTCAGAGGGTCGATTGCCATGTCAGTTGCAATCCTGACTGGACCCGATATCACTAAAGATAAACTACGATTCGAAGTTTCATCCAAATTAGGTAGTTCATATCCGAAATTTTATTTGAAAGGGGCTCATCCCGTAGAAGTCATGAGATGGGTCGATGCACTTAAACAAGCCATTGAATTGGCCAAGGATAGCTCGCCTCATCAACCAACTCACCTCGTTCGCAAATCCTCATCACCTTCAATCAGCAACGCTGAGCAACACCCAGCCTCACACCGAAGGAGTTTTGTTCCTAAGCGGATCAGAAACAGTCGAGTTTTGAACCGCTCCCCCAAGACCAACAATTCTAGTCCGGAACAAGGAGAAGAATCACCATCTGGAAGTATGTTTGCCGGCTCTTTTACAGATGATGACAACTATGGAATTTTAGGGCAAGATGGAAGACCACCGTTCGACAATGAATTCGATTTACTTTCTCAAAGTGTCAAGGCACACATTGAGATGACTGAACATTTGATTGATTCGATCACGATCTCTAATTCTCCTATTCCTACGGCTACTTCGAATCTTGGTTTAACTTCCTCGCCTTCTTCGTCTAGTCTGATCAAGGGTACTCAACGACAAGTCGAAGTCAAAGAGGCACTCAAACGATCAATGCAAGACCTCAACACGATGGTCTCCGATTACTTTTTGAAAGTCAATCAACGTGAAAAGTTTTATATTCGAAGATATGAACAAGAGTTGGCAGCCAAAAAGCTGTGGGAAGAAAATATGCAAATGATTGTAGCTACTCAAGCGGAGATGGAACAAGAATTGAAGAACGTGGCTAGAGATAGTAGTCGCAGGAAGAAACAGTTGAAGAGCTTGAGAGCTGGAATGAGTAGTGGTACTCCTGGGGGCTTGGCCGGGCCTGGTTCGAGTGAATATGTGGGTGAGGTAAGTTGATGAATTGTTCTTTTTAATTTTGCTTCATTATACTCATCACATCGCTCCTAGCAGATCGTCACCCCTTCCGGCTTAGCACCAAGTTTAAACCCTGGAGCTGTCAATCCATCACCCATCGGAGATGTACACCAAGCTCCATCCGCTCATCCCTTGGCTTCGTCATCGTCGGTCGACAGTGATGATGATGATGACGATGACGAGTTTTTCGAAGCCATAGAGACTGGTGCCATAGCTGTCGAACCTATGGCTGTGTCTAAGGCGTCATTGGACACCAATCGAGTTTCTGAATTAGATATCTCTGTCATATGCAAAGGATACGAAACCAAGCGAAAGACTTTACCAATCAAGGCTGATGATCGGCCATCTGTTTCACTCTGGGGTGTTTTGAAGAATAGTATTGGAAAGGATCTTACCAAGATTTCATTTCCAGTCACCTTCAATGAACCGGTCAGTATGTTACAACGTATGGCTGAGGATATGCAATTTTCTGAATGCTGTCAGTTATTTCTCTACTGCTTGGATAAACTCTTGATTGAGAAAGGGAGGCGAACAAAGGCTGATGTTTTGCTTTCTTTTTTCAGTGGATGCGGCCGCTGAACATTCAGACTCTTTAGTCAGACTCGCTTATGTGGCGGGATTTGCGATGAGTAATTATTCGAGTACAGTTGGTCGACTTGCGAAGTGAGTTTTTTACCCTGCGTTCTCTCAGTCTGACATTTGTTGACATGAATATGTCTTCACCTACTAGGCCTTTCAACCCTTTGTTAGGGGAAACCTTTGAGTATGTTGACCCGGATAAACAATATAGATATGTTTCGGAGCAAGTTAGTCATCATCCTGTAAGTCGACTTTTACTTTTCGTCTCTTTTTCATATCACCAATGCATATTGCAACGAGGCTCACACGTCCACCCTTTCATCCTCGATCAAAGCCAACAAGTGCTTGTTACTGTGAATCGATCCGATGGAAATATTTTGGAGAGACCGATGCCAAGAACCGATTCACTGGAAAATCATTTGAGATCAAACCTACTGGAGTAGCTCATGCTACACTGAAATTACCTGATACGTATCCTGGTACTGAGTCTTACCCTCGAGTAGCAGATGATACAAGTAGGGTTGAAGAACATTATAGCTGGAAGAAAGTGACGACGATTGTTAGCAACTTTATACTCGGCTCACCGTCTATTGATCATTATGGAGTCAGTATTTTCTTTGTCTATTATAAGTATTTTGGGAACTAACCACATTTCACCTTTGATGGGGATTTAGGATATGGAGATCACTAATCATCGAACCGGCGAGAAATGTATATTAACATTCAAGCCTAGAGGATGGAGAGGAAAAGATGCAAACGAAGTGAAGGGATCAGTGTATGATACAAGCGGAAAAGTTGTGTGGGAATTAGCAGGAAAATGGACCACTCAATTAATTGCGAGAAAGGCCGGAGGATCTAATCCATCAGATCGAGGAGAACTTGCACCGGATCAAAAGGTCGAAGGTCGAGGACGAGAATATATGTTAATTTGGAAGAATGACGAAATCCTTGAACCTTTACCTTTCAATTTAACAAACTTTGCGATCACATTAAATGCAGTGAATCCGACCTTGAAGAATCTCTTACCACCTACAGATTCGAGATTAAGACCAGATCAGCATGCGTTTGAAAGAGGAGCATGGGAAAAAGCAAATGAATTGAAATCTGCATTGGAAGACTTTCAAAGAAGTAAAAGAAGAAGACGAGAATTAGGAGAATTGCGTGAACATTCACCTAGATGGTTCAAGGTTGAAGAAGACGAAGATAGCGGTGAAAGAACTTGGGGACCTGTCAAAGCATCAGATGGAATTAATATTGCTTACTGGGATGAAAGGCTGAAAGTTGGGAGAGCTAAGATGGAAGGAGATGAATCGGCTGAATGGAATGATGTCGATCATGTTTGTTTTTTCGTTTCTTACCAAGAAGTTTTGGCGTTTACCAAGTTGACTGATGATTGTTTTTTTTTTGCTTTTTTGCTTAGATTTTTGGTGAATTTGAATTGATTGAAGGATGATGGGTTTCGAATTCAAATTGTTCCATTATGTTTTGCTTTCTTTATTCATACAATTGATTGAGATGAACCTTTTAGACTTGGATTATAGAATCTCTTTTTTTTCGCGTTTGTTTTTTCATTCTTTAATTCTCATCATTTTTCAAAATTGTTTTTTTTGTATGTCTGTGTTTTTATAAGTTGAAACAAAAATCATTGAAAAAAAATCAAAATCTGTTTTAATCATTTTGCTTAATTCTTTTTCTTTTCAATAATAAATGAATCTGTTTTTGATTTTGATTTTCTTATGTTTTTTGTTTGTTTGAAATTCATGAAATTGATAAATTACTCTTTCTTTCTTTTCAATCAACAAAAAGACAACAATCAGAATAAGAATTCCAAGTTAAAAATTTCCTTGTTTTTTTGTTAAGTTTTTTTAGTTTGTATTTTTTTCATAAAGAGCAAGAGAATTTGTAGAATGTTTTGTTTTGAAAATGTAGGAAGTTGATGAAAAGTTTAATCAAGATAAAATGAGATCTTGAATGATTATAAAGTTTTTTGAATCAAGTGGGATCTTTGTCTATTCCTCTAGTGTACCTCTGGCTGAGTTTGTCTTATTTTTGAAATGTCTTGATGAGAGAGAGAATGTTTAGGATTACCAGAGATTGTCTTCTTCTTTCTTCGTTCAATTGGGATTTAGAATCATTATTCCTTTCATTCATCTCACAATACATGAATTTGATTATATTCAACTTATTGAACTCCTGATCAACCAAGCTTTTGTGATAATGATATGTTGAATTATAAAAAATTATTAGTTATCAGTTTGATGGATTCAAGTTTGATTTAAATTATGGGATACAAAGTTAAAACTGGGAGTTTTTTCCCAGTTTCCCAGTTTTCAAAATACAGCCAAAAACGTAAACTGGGAAACTGGGAAACTAGGAGAGTGTGGGAAAGTTCCAAACACAGCCAAAAACAAAAACTGGGAAACCGGGAAAAAAATCCCATTATCTTCCTTTCTTTCTTTCATATCATCTGTCCACGTCTTTTCAGCAGGTTTTAATTTTATTGCTTGTACCAATGATCATGAAACATAACCCCAGGAGATTATACCAAAAGTAAAACATGAGATGATAGAATGCCAAAGCTAGAACTCATTCTACTTGTTAAGTTTGATTGGTGACTATAGTACAGGATGAACTAAGCTTTGGTTTGGTTTAGGTTTAGGGTACTCAAATTATACTTTTGACCACATTTTCCCCGCCAAAAAAAGTATCCTCCAAATGATTTTACATAATCATTCAAGTTCTGTAGCGGCGGGGCCAGGGTTTGTGCCAAACCTACTGATCATGATCCTAAGTGTGGGGACGTGTACATGTACATAATGGCTTTGAGTACTCTAACTGAAGCAGATTCAGGTTTATTCTGAGTTGCTTTAGTTTCTCTCTCAGTATAAGATATACTGAAATACAGTCAACTCTGAAATAACCCATACCATTTTATGGACGGCCTTTGGTATAGGTTTTGATAGAGTATGTCCTAGTATGTCTTATCAGAATGGACTTCTGGGCTAAAAAGTGAAAATTATGCACCAAAAAAGCATGGGTTAGGTCAGAGGTATGTATTACAAGGGGTATGAGTTATATCAGAGTTGACTGTATCTTGAATTTGTTGTTTTGTATCATGATTGATTTCTTCTAGAGTTTGCATATCTCATTTCTTATACCTGTTTGAAGATTACCTAAAAGATATTCACTAAATAAGATAATGAAGCATGTAACATAGATTCTGGTGGATGAAAATGTCTGATGATCAGAATCTATAAGTTTGCTTGTTAATTTAATCCAACCAATCTAACTTTTTCCTTTTTCCATAAATCACAAATCTGACCTACACAAAATTCTTGTTGAAGTTTAATTTTTGGTTTTCTTCTTATCAAGATTTTTAAAAGATAGTTAAAAGTAATTTTTGGTATCATGATTTTTCCTATCTTCTTGATCTTTCAAATCATTCCATTCTTGGTGAAATCTTTACCTGTTGATGGGATTAAGAAATACTCTACTTTGGAAGACAATGAACAGATGGAATGTGGGTCTTGAAGTTCATATTGTTTCTTTTTTTCACAATTTTCTTTTTTAGTTTTGTTTTATATGAGTTTAGCTTATGGTGTTGGCTTCTTGCTCAGTGTGGGGATCCCCAAGAACTACAAACCCAATGAAGTTTGATGATTTATATCATGATGGAAGTGGGGGTGAGTAAAAGGTTTTTTTAGTTTCTTTCTTGTTTTGATTTGATTACAATGGATCACTAAAGATAACAAATCCTTTACCTTTCTGTCTTCTTCCAATCAATTGGATCTGAATAATCATGTTTCTATGATTTTGTTCAACCTTATCTTCTTAGATGATCATGATCTGGAACCATTTGTTGATTCTTGTAAGTAATAGTTGAGATCATTCTTCACTTTTTGCATATGGTTGAATCTTTTGACTTACAAATCTGAATCTTGAATTTTTCTAGCTTCCTCAAGTCCAAAGACACATGACTCTGAGGATGAGGTCTGGGAAGGAAAACATGGTGATCATCATATCAAGGAAGAAGGATTATATGAACCATTTAGGCATGAGTTAGACAATGATGGTATTTAAGGAGTCTGTAAATGGTTGTGGATACTTTGGATTGAAAGTTTTGATTGGAATCTGGATTACATTCACATGATATAGAAAACAAACCTTTAGATTTCTTGAAGAAAGATAGTCAATTAGTCATAGATCTAATTCCATTTGTTTCATTCAATTGGAGTCCTGCAGATTTATGAGTGGTAGTAGTACAACTCCCTGCTTTTTGACTTGTTTTTCTTACATACAGAAAATGTTTTTTTTCAAATGATCTTGATGAGTGTGGTTTACAGAATATAGATCAAGGATATGGTTTCTTTCTCAAGGATTTTACAGAATGATGTCCTTTGATTACCTTTTACAATTTTTTCACTCCAGTTCTCTTGATACACTCATGGTACAGATTCAAGATTAGAGCTGATCATGATGCCAATAGGGATTTTTTTGATCAGATTGAAATATTCATTAGGTTTTTAATGAATTTTATACTTTATGACAACCCACATAAAAGAGGTAGGCCTGGAAGCCTCCTTCTGTTCAGCACCCAAACATCTTCATCTGGTACCTGTCAGGTCAATACAAATGTCACTGGCACCAGCCCCAATGAAGAAGAAACAGTATAAGCTGTGTCTTTGATATCAAGAAGTGGGGGATCTGGTGTGGAACTAAATCTATGGCTCCCAAAGTGTGGTACAGGAGTTCTACATGCAACATTGAGGTCAGGGAGGGTACCTTAATGAAGTTCTTAGAAAAACTGTACAGGGTAACAAGAGGCAGTAAGGATTCAATTCTGGCACATCACGTCTCCCTTATTCATCAATGTTTCCAGGAAATCTAGGTCAAGAAAGGTTCAAGATGCTCTTTTCTCTCAAACATAAGAATACAAGTTAGAGGAATGTATTTTAATTGCTTCAAATCACGGCGCTGCTTTTTCACATCTCTACTTCCTCAGAAAAATTGGCAGTGTAATCACAAGGTGTGAGGGGTTGAAACAGAAGGACTGTAGCAGGGAATGAGCGCATGAAAATGATTCTGATATGTTCCTCTCACGGAAAAAGCTGAAAAATTGGCTTCTCTCTTTCCAAACCTTGATATGGATTCCACGTGAAGCAAATCCAATTTGACCACATTCGCATTAGCTGTTGCATGATGCCACCTGCTTCATTGTAGTGAAGAGGCTCTGTAGACTCTCCAAAGGAGGGCATTAATTCAACATATGGTCGTACACTCACAGTGCTCAATCATTGTGTATCCCAAGGTGCTCTATCTTAAAGAGCACCTTGAATGGAAAGTCACAAGACCACGGAAAACAATTCACGGCATTAATGTAACATACCCAAACAAATGAAATTAAAAAAATGATGATAATGAAGTTGAACCTGAAGCCATCTGACAACTTTATGGAGAAAATGACGATATGATCATGATATATATGAATACAAAGCCTGCATAAGACGAGTAAACAGATAGATTGAATGTCCAAAACAGCAGCGCGCAAAAGTAGCACAGAATTGAAAAGAGCTAAGGTGACATGCGATCCTGCAGAGTTAAGGATCGAATAAGAGATCTCAACCCCAATTGGCCTTTTATTTTCTAATTGAACCAAAATGCATTGTTGATCTCTTTTCAGAGGTCTTAGTCAAAACGTGGTGACGATGTAATACAATTCCGGATTGCTATATTGAGAGAATGGCTCAGTCTCGACCTATAACTGCTTTATATTTTTCTGAAGGGATTCCAATTTCCATTGTAGTCATCTCCTGCAAAAGCTGTTTCTTTATATGTCGGCGCTCTTGTGCCAGACCTATAGCAAACATATTGGTGAAAATAAGCATGAGGTCGGTTTTCTCTCTTCAGTTGATAAGACGTACGCGTTTGAAGTCGTATGGGAAGGGACCTTAGCTCGCCCGCCGTTAGTAGATCTAGGAGAGTTTTGGTTGGTTAGAGAACAAATTGGTAAGTGGTACTTGAACCATATAATATCGCTAAAAGAGACGTACGAAGTTGCCATAGCTGAAGATCCTGACTTACTGTGAGGATAAGTTGAAGCAATTGTTACTAAGAAGATTTCCAGATATGCATATCAGTGAATAAGACGAAAAGGACAAGTGATTGAGTGAATGAGAATGTACCGAAAGACAGAAAAACAATGAACACTATACCCTTGCGGTTGAAAATAAGAAAATGAAGCATGAAGAACGATACAATTGAGTTGAGAGAATGTGTGTTCAGATTTGATGGAGTTGGAACTGCTCTTGCCTTAACTCAAGTTGCCGGCTCAAATAATCAAAAGTTGATAAGGCATATGATGTGATATGCTTCGAATGACTCAGCTACATTTGTCATTTGATCTTGCTTGAGTGCGCAAATTGGCATCAGAGAATGCATTAGACTTAAGAAAGACAAGGATGAGTCATCCAATCCGTGGAATTGGAAGATGTGTCGTGAGCTTGCAAGTCAGGCTGAAGTATCAATTTTTCACTTCATCGTCAAAGTACTAATTCCTTATCATACTTCGTGAGGCTGCTCCCAGAAGTCCGGAAAGCTAAACTGCAGGTGTGGGCTGTCTACCGGTGGGGCTGTCCCATATGCCCAACATCTGGGATGGCTTCGAGAATCTGATGACTCTCTAGACATCCGGCCGATGGAATATGCAGTACAACACATATCTTCCTTTGTGTAATTTTATTTTGTAAACAAGCAAATGCAAACGGAAGGAGTAGACTTGTTCGGCGACGAAACGCCGATTGTTATATTCATGCCGAGAGTAAGGGGCCTTTGTCCCCTTGTTTATAAAACGTAAATGTCATTCATCTTGACCTGACCATATCTACACATTCTTTTGTTCCAAAATACGTCTAAAACCTGGATCCAGGCTTCGCAAAATCAAAAGAAAGTAATTCAAACCAGTCTGTGAAGTAGTTATGGCAGCTAACTCCGACCTTGCATGTGTTTGACGAATCACAAGAGCACTGTCACCTTACAAGTTGAAGCTTCAGGCTCAAGTCAGCATGAGATCTGCTTTTTTTGTTAACCGCATGAGACAAAATCTGAATGACTTGATCAATCAATTTGGAAACCCCTCGAAGACAATACACATTCACTTCCATCTTACTTGGGAACAATAGCAAATCTAGGCTGAACTCAACCTGATCAGCAAGAGGGCAGTTCAAGTCATCCGTGTAGTAAGAACTCCCAAAATCAATGTACTCGCATGTTTTCTCGATATTTACGGGTTTCAAGCCCCAGAAGAACTTTACTGCTGAGCTTTCTCTGGATTTGTGAATTTTGTTGCTGGGCCACACTAGAGTTGAACCTCCTTACTGTGTCAGAGTTGTTGGCTTCGTGAGGGAAAACTTGTACAAAACATCCCTTAAGCCCAGCTTACACATTGTTTTAGTTTTGCAATTCGACCATCTGCTCAGAACAGAACCTCAGATGCAAGGGTTTTCTTTCCCCATGGACTCAGCCTAATGAGTCCCCCTTCACATCATTATCTGGCCTACTTCAATGCCTCAAAGAAACATCCTACGGTTACATTAGAGAATGAGATCTTGACAAACTTCACACCTGGGGGCAGAAATCTTTTCCATATGATGTGATTTTCAACAGTTTGCGTTTTGTAATTAAAAACACAAAGAAAAACAAGATTGCAACTTCGCAAGTGGAATAGTATGAAATTCCCCACAAAAGGAGATTGTTTACCAAATAACAAGAACTAGGGATTTCCGTATCACTTATCTCATTCGTATTGATTCACTCTCTTTAACATTTTACACATATTGACAAGAAATCATTAATAAGACATTCTCAGAAATTTGGTTCATTCATTTGTATTTTTTATTACTAACAATTATTTTTGAAACATAATCTCTTTTACATATTCCTTACAATCTCCATTCAAACTTCATAATTCTAAAAATAACCTTAATCGGATAGTTTATTCAAACAAATTCAATACGATCTTTTACCCAGATACACAAAACCAATCCAATACATTCCAAAACTCATCCAATCTCCATTCTTGATAACTTTCCAGAATTTCATCTTCTTTTACTTCCAAACTTCATAATTCTAAAAATAACCTTAATCGGATAGTTTATTCAAACAAATTCAATACGATCTTTTACCCAGATACACAAAACCAATCCAATACATTCCAAAACTCATCCAATCTCCATTCTTGATAACTTTCCAGAATTTCATCTTCTTTTACTTCTTTTATTCGAAGGAGCTGGAACAGGTGGAGGTGCTATAGCAGTAGATTTCCTTCTAGTACTTCTAGTAGATCGAAGTGTAGGTCCATTATGAGTACTAGGATCTTCAGGTTCGAGTATTGATTCTTCCGCATGTACAGCTGCCAATTCATTCTGTCCAATCTTTCTTTTCCTAGTTGGTGCAGGTACATGAATCGGAGTCGTCTGTACTTGTGTTTTTCCTCCTGATCCTGATGTTGATTGATTAGGTTCGTCTGGTTCGGAATTCATTGCCATGCCTTCATTTGCTAATCTCTTGAGAGTTTGGATTTCAAGTCTAGTTTGATGATCACGAGCAGATTCAAGATCCATATGATTGATTGGTGCATGAACTTGATAAGTTCCTTCTAATCGACTCCTAGATGGATAAAGTGATCTTAAGAAATGTAATGGCATTGTCGAAAGTACATCAGTATTTAATTCATGTTCAAAATTCTCTCGATCTCCTTTCACAATCTCTTCGTCTTCTTCATCATCTTCATCTTCTTGTCCCCCTTGATTATTTTCATTTTCATCCATACCATCATTCGTTTTCGAATCATCTGTTGTAGCGCTTCGAATTACATTTTCTTGTTCAGATCTCATCTTATTCTTCGTATTACGTCTACCCTCTGGTACTACCTCCACTTGACTTAACGTCTGACACTTGAGTGCATCGATACTGATAAACGCAGGTCCAACAGGATCCATCTTTTCTAACTCTTCCCAACTTTTTTCCTCTACAAGTTTCACCCAACCATCCTTTGGTCGTTCTTGAAAGGTTGTAGTAGTACCACGTAAAGATGATCCAAGGATGTATTTGAGTCGATCCATTGGTAAGATATCAGTACAAGGTGCTTCAAGATGAGATATCGGTATATGTAACCACCTTAACCGTTTTCGCATCACCCCGACGGCTGATGTCAATGCCATATCATCAGGAACTAAAGTCAAAATTCAAAAATGTGTCAATGCATATTCTCATTCGGGATAGATCCTATAAGTTCAACGTACTAGATGGAAACAGTAAGACTCCAACCGTATCCATGATCTGAGTCATCAAACTAGGTTGAGCTTGCGCACACTAAGTTCGGCAATGTCAGGAAGAAGCAAATCAATATTAAAACGATGAGACGAGAAGTGGATCATGGATACTGTCTCAAACTTACCATTGCTATATCGACCAAGAGTTCAGAAATGGTAAATTTCACAGACCCTAAATGAGAGACTAAACCAGGTAAAGCCCATAACATAACTTGAATAGAATGCAAAAGACTTCTGATAGTACGACTATCAGATTGTTTTAATCCCGAATTATGATCCGTATAAGCATTCTCAATAAACTTTCCTCCAAAAGTAGTGATTCCATTCTTGAGTTGATTCCAATAAGAAAGATATGAATCTAAAGTAGCATTACACATCAATTGTCCTGTTCCTCCAATACTCTTGGCTACTACATCTCCATTCATATGAAATGTTCTATTGGTGAGTTGGTGAGTTAATTCAGTGATACATCGACATATGTGATGAATACGTGAGATCTCGTAATCTGGATCTTGTTGAGACGGGGTAACGAGCTTGAAAATTGAAATTCCTAGATATGCTGATAACTTGATCACAACCTAAGCATCGGATTAATGTCAGCCTGCATATCAATCACAGATTTCAGAAAGTTCTGACGCACCGCTTCAGCAACAGCAGGAAGCAGATGGCTCAAAAAGAGGGGTGAAGGTTCTTTAGAATCTGTCAGATGTAGCTTCCGAGCTAGTACTTCTACCAATGGGCCTAGGACAGAGTTAACATCGGTAGGAGGCGGCTTATCATCAATCTGTGGTGGACTGCCAGAAAGAAGAAGTCTGAGATGAAGTTGAAACTGGCGAGTGCGTGCTCCATGAGTGAAAATACAAGTGGACTTGAAGATCGATTCAAGGTATGGGTATTTATAAGACACTAGATCGGCTGTGGACGATGACAAAGGAAAAAAATTCAATATAAGGCCCCAGAAATGACAATACTGCAAGAAGACTACCTACTTGGTAGAGAGTAAGGTAGTAGGTCATCAATTGTTCGGACCATGTTGTTGTTAAATGCCAACTCCGTGTTATTGTTAGCCAAGAATTCCAATAAAGGATCCAAAATCAAATCTGCCCGATGATTGATGACACGTTTGATGACTGCCAGTTCACAGGTTATCATGATTCGAAACCGCTCTAGAGATTCTATGAGTTCTCTCAAGAAACGATTAGAAGATATAACATGTGGACTTGGATGATCTTCGATGATCTCTCCTTGGCCAACATCCTCCTTCATGGTCGCATCATTGTCGTCAGCTTTCATCAAATCGAGCAATCCTTTCATCGTAAGTAAAAGTGACAAAACCAAACGACTGTAGAAAGCTGGACCAGCTGGTGACTGTTCAAGCCATCTGTACCTCTCAGACTTGAGTTTCCATGTACTGAGTGACCGATCGATGAAGATCTCAACGTAATTCCTAGCTTCGCCGTCAACAAAACCACTGATCGTACGTTCATACGCCCCGATAGGCGTTTCGGCCTCGCTACCTACTCTACCAACTTCGAATGGCGAATGATTGAGGAGAAGAGCGTGTGTTAAATCATATATGTCTGATAAATGTCCTAAAACCTTCTGACGAGTTACAGCCTGATCCTTCTCCGTTTCCCCCTTATCTTCTCCAGAAGTCATCATTCGACTGATAGACTCAGGTAAGTCAATCAAAGGCTTGAGGATCACTTCTTCTAGCACAGTCTCGAGGCTCAGCACACCAATAGATACTAATTCCAAGTACAGCATCTGCAAGATTGGTGACAAGGTCGGGCCCACGTGTAATTCCGAGTGACCCGGAGTAGGTTCATCGATTTCTTCGCGCTCTTCACCTTCTTCTGAAGTGAGTCTAGCTGTTTCTTGAACTCCTTCGTCACAAATTAAACCTGACTCTTCGATTTCAACGGGCGGAAGCGTCCCTCCCTGAACAAGGCAGTTGATCAGACCACCTTCACTGCGCGCATTCAACTCTTCGCAGAATTGTAAGACTGTGCTTCTGGTTGTACTCCGTAATTGTAAGAATCGATCAGGAGAGGGATCCAACGCAGATTCATTCCGGAAGAATATATCGAGGCCAGAAATAAAGGAGTTCCAAATTGAAGGTCCACCCATCGGCTCATGTCCGTAAACCTCCCAGATCTTAGATAAAAGACTCGAAGCAATCTCAGGTGATGGTTCATTGAGCAATTGAATAATATCACGCGTGATGAAACGCATAGCGTCCTCGGTGATAGGGCTCGAGCTTTCGGGATTTGGGTCTAACAGAGCGATCTACAGGTTACCGGAGCACGAGTACATATATCAAATTCTGTATGAAAGCGACAAGCAAGTAAAGAGAGACAGAGAGAGACTTACAGCTGGAAACTCATTACTGTCTTTATTCAAAAGATCCAGTATCTGCCCATCTGGAAATCGGCTTTCCATAATGAGTGCCCTAAATGACCTAACGAATTGGAGATAGATAGTACTTCCAGCATTCGAGTTAAATCGCCGAAGTCGAACATATGCGTTTGTCATCTGTGAAATCAAACCGGTCAAATGACCTTCGATCTCAAAAATCCGATGCGAGCTCATTACAGCCACACAGACCACGTGAAGGCAACAGAACCGAGATTGGATAATATGAGAATTGGAAAGAGAAGTGGTTTGTTCATTGGAATTTTGTTCGTATGTATCAATCCCATCTAACACACGTAGTATGACTGAATGGATCACATTGTAGAGAGTTGTATAGGCTTTACAGGACTCTAGTATCTGGATTGCCCATAGAAGGACTGCGGATGCGAGTTGTATAGGTGAATTGGATCTACTATGATAAGTAGTCGAAGTTGCTGAACTGAAAGACGAGAGATCAGAGACCATACGAATCACCGGGTCTGGTAAGATCTCGGTCACCATTTTGCGATTTGCTGAAGTTGGCTTGGAGACTTCCAATTGACAATTAAGAGTATTGAAGAATTGTTGATAATCTGGTGCCGCTATATCAGAAAACGTCAAGAGTAAACATATATCAGTCGTGAACCGGACAAATTCTTCAGAATGGGCAAGTATGCTAGCCGGAAGACATCGCTGATGATCCGGATCGCCGAATTAGACCAAGGTAAAAGAATCTATGGCTTACCCAATGAAATGGTGATGTCAGAAAAGGCAGATAACAATCCATTACGAGCAGCATCTCGTCCAGGGGAACGTCTCAAGTGGTTATAGCCAGACCGAGACGCTTTTGAAGTTGACGCCATTGGCATCCATTCGCGAAGCAGCGTCTGTAACCCACTTGACTTTGGGTGTGCATGGAGAGGGTCGTCACAGTCAAAAGATAAGCTTAGTCTCATATATAAATTGACAATGGGAACAAATAAGTTGATGACAAACTTTACCGGCCATGATATCGTCTTCCATGTCACCTTTAGCCACCATTCTTTGAATATAAGCGCCATAAGAGAAAATACTTCTTCTTGAAAGTTCCGAAAATAGTCTGACTAGCATATCACCACCTTCATTGGTCTCAACCTGCTCTAACCATGCGATCAAATGGTTTTGAAATTCTTCAACAGTAATCTTTTTATCTTTTTTTACACATGCTAATATGTTACACGTCAAAAAAACACGATGATCCAGAGTTCTGAATGGGGTTGTTGACCATGATAACAATACCTCGATTCGATCTTTGAATGTGGTTATCTCACCGGGCTCAGGATTAAGAAAATAAGTATAATAGAGCTTCGAACAGTCATGATAATCCGAAAACCCATCTAAGATCTAATAAATATATTATCGATGTCAACAAACGTAAGTGAGTATAGAAAGATATAAGCCAACTCACTTCCACCAACTGAGCCCGGCGCGTAAACGTGTTGCCCGGAGGTCCAGTACCGACACCGAGATCTCCCACCATCTCACTGACCCTCCAATCAACTGAAAAAAAATCATTTCGTAACATTTCTTTTACCTCGACGCTTGAGATGTTCTGTTGTAATGGGTCAAGATCCGGATCTGATCCACTGGTACAAGACATGATGATACTCTCCAGTAAAACTCGGTTCGGCATCCACAGGTCAGGCCAGACGAAATTATCTGCACAAATGATGAAAGAGCTCTAGAGATAGATTTACTCATTAGTGTTTACAAATATATGCTATAGAGTCGATGGGCAGCGAAATGAACACACCTGGACAGCCAACTTGAGTCGAAGCTCCAACTTGGACAAGTACGAAGTTGAACGCTGTTTGTTGATCTGGAGATGCAAGTTACATTCATCTTTTGAGAATCAATTCCGGCGTATATCAGGATTTAAAATGCTGTACTTACCACTCGAATCTGAGACAGGGAGGCTTCTACAAAACCTCTGACAATGTTTGATGACAAGCAAAACTTATTAACAACCAATTGGTGGATGTCTAATAAGAAATGGACTTGAGCCAAGTTGGCCAATTTCAATTGATCAACCAACCATTTGAACAAAGTAGGCTTATCTAACAGACTATCGGTATATAGTCTTTTCAAGATCTGTGTGCTGAGTGGATCAACATGGGAAAAGATATCACAGTCAGATTTCAAAAACGATTGGCAGGTTCTCAAAAAAGAGCGATGATATGTTGATATATTCGTGGAGTGTTGAACTACATACGTGTGCGTGAACTTGGCTACCCAGCTTTTCCTAGTCTCAGGATCCGATAAGGTACTTGAGCGTAGTTTACTTCTAACATTCATTCCAGCCAATCGGCTACTACCAGTGATCAAACTAGTTGTAGAGGAAATATTCAGTTGTAAAGGGACAGTAACTTCTCCCAGTTGCTTTTGAAGAAATTGACATAATTCGCTGGTAAAAGTGATGGTATATTTGATTTGCATTAAATCGTTTTTATTTCTTTGAGCAATCTAATTTTCATCAAAAGATAACTCTGATTAGGATTCGCGTTTGAAAGATAAGAGATGAGAAGAGATGAGAATGACAAACGATATCATTTAAGCCAATCAATCTGATATACCAAACCGCTCGAACAGGTTCAACTCGACGTTGAACAAGCATTTCTAATAATTTTTCACCTTTATAGCCATGTGGTACGTTTTTAGAAAGCTTCAAGAGTGGAACGTGTGGATCTGCTAATTCTCTTAACCAATTTTCTCGTTTTTGATCATTAAGTGTGACTCTTCCTGGTATCTTGATGGTAGACTTGGTATCACTATAAAGCCGATGGATGATGGTTTATTCATCAATCTATATTCCAATGAACGGATTGATGATCAAAATGAAGTCTGCATACTATTGATTGATAGCGCAATACCTTCGGCGAGCCTCGATTAAAGCTGAGAGACCGGCCGATGAAAGATTGAAATTAGAGTCATCACTCAGTTTCTTATATATCATTTGATGAGCTGAAAAAGATTCTGTCTGATGAATACGATAAGAACCAATTGAAGCCTGTTAGCCTTGATGTCGAAAACTGATGATTCAAAAGGGTTTAAGACTCAACTCCGACCAAAGTTCTAGCGCTAAAGCCACTTTGAACCAATGATTTTGTGATAGCATCTTCTTGTTGACCAGGATGAGTTGGATGTAAACCAGGATAACCAAGTATAGGTTGATTAAGTTGAATTGGTAATCTCCAATTTGGAGGTTCGAGTTGATATGGATTTAAACCAAGTTCTCTTAAGTCTTGATCTGTTGGACATTTTGGTGTTTCGATATTTGATGATGATGTGATTGAATTTAACCGAGTTATCATTTTCTTGGGAGCCATTTTAAGATGTGGGATTCGAGGTTCGATTGATCCATGAGTTGTTCGAAAGTTGAGGATGAAGTTGAGGATAGAAGGAAACTGACAAACTTCGATCGATACTGAACATGGGGCGCATACATTTGACCTGATTTGTTCTTTATACACACACCCTTCTTATATGCATACAACCCTCTCATTCTCATTCTCATTTCGACTACACTTGATCAATTGTCATTGCTATCCAACCATTTATAATGAATTGTCTTTCGACCTCTACGAATCCCCTCAGACTTTACAATGATGCCTTGAATTTAAACTTCACGAATCCATCCATTACTACACAAAAGATGACTTGTTAACAAGACATTTGAGGATATGTAGTCTCAAGCGGTCATCATCCTAGTCAAGATTGCAGAATTAAATCATACCAAAAGGAACTACATTTCTTATGAAGGAGGCAATAAGTCTATGACCAAGACACGCCATACGTCCATGGATCTCAGATATCAAAGTCCTCTAGATTCAGTACAGTCACAGAGTGAAAGTTAAGTTAGAAGGTTATATATGTGTATAGCTTGATCCATGTGCGGGTTTCATGATGAGAAGTGAATGATGAGATGCTTTGAATTTCATGAGGTGAAAAATTTTTCCTTGCAAGTTTTCAGGGATGTGTTGTCTCCACTTCTGGTAGACTGAGTCTTGTCACTCTCATGTCTTCTCTCTAGGAAGCGCGCCCTGCGGGCTTGCAAGGTTTTTTAGGCGAAGCCGCGCCCCGGCCGTAGGCTGGCGCGTGGTGACATTGCTGAGATAACACCCCTTGGGGAGGAAGAGGAAAAAAAGAGTAGAAAGACAATTATTTGGACTCGTACCCAAGGAAGAAAAAAGAAAAACCGAAACATTAAAAGTTGTGATAGGTGATAGTGAGAAATTGATGAAGTACGGACTGCTGGGCAATAACAAATTTTTCTAAGATTGAGAGGAGAGAAAAAAAGAAAGGAGCATAAAAAAAGAAAGAAATCCGGACACTGAGACTTGAAACACAACACGCTGATACAGAACCTATAAATGAAACTTCTCTTTTTTTTTTTTTTTCTTTTCATCGGACTGTAACTGGGACGAAATTAGTTATCTTATAAACAGCAAGACGTAGGAAAGGCTGAGCTCTAGCTTTTCCTGTGGTATGTTTTTTGTGAGTTTTTTTTTTTCTTTTTTCTTATGCGGCTTGAACGTCGTAGAGTTGGATGTGGGTGGGTGGGCGTTTCTACAATTCTTAGGAGGAGGGAGAGAAACTGTTTTGTGATAAGACTTTCTTGGATCTTGATGTCTCAGATTGTCGACTCCTAAGATTTTGTTCGTAGGCTGTTGTTCTGGAGGGAAGAATCAGGCCTACTGTGCTGAGCGGTTAGTTTGGATACTCGCGGCTCCTTGGCCATGAGATGTCACGCATGTGGTTGGCTGCGAGTGAGAAACAACCGTGCGTCAGCTGCGGAGTCTTACTACAATCTTGTGACATCAGGCTCCTGTCTGGAAGAATCCGATCACCATATCCCACTCGTTTAATCGGGACATCAAACCCGAGGGATGTGTTGTCTCCACTTCTGGTAGACTGAGTCTTGTCACTCTCATGTCTTCTCTCTAGGAAGCGCGCCCTGCGGGCTTGCAAGGTTTTTTAGGCGAAGCCGCGCCCCGGCCGTAGGCTGGCGCGTGGTGACATTGCTGAGATAACACCCCTTTTTCCACCCGCCTATCTGGTGTGAAAGACTAGGCCCGGGTAGTAGCGGTGAGAGTGGTGAAGGGGCGGAAAAAGAGAGAAAGAGCAAAGATGGGGGAGAGAGAAAGGTATAGTAGGTGTGCCGTCGCGCCTGACATGCCTGCGCTCTGTCCTTTGGTCCGGCGTCGCCTCCGTTGGCCTCTGGTAGTGGGGTGCGTAGAGGCAAAGGTAGAAAGGTACCGCGCCGGACATCGTGTGTGAAGAAGGAGAAATAAATTGAAGCGGCAAAACGTTCTGGTACTTACATGTCATGCAAAAATGATTTGTGCGCCCAGGTGGCCGTCGATGGAGAGGGGGTGAGCTCGTGTCGCCGCGAGTCTCATGATTGGATGCCCCCTGACGTACGTTTTGAACGCCTCGGAGGACCATTGGCCCAGATCCTGTATGTGGTCCATAGGTAGGCCGGCTTGTGCGTAGGCGGTTGCTCCTCCTGACCTCATGGAGTGACCCGATTTGTTTGTGTCGAACAACTCGCGGAAACGAGAAAGGAACCAACTGCGAGTTGGTTTGGACCCGTCCATCTTCTGAAACAGAGGTCCGTCGTTGGAGAACCGGCAGTCCCTCCTCAATAGGTACTTTGAGAGTGCCTTGATTGGGCAGGCGCCGTCGATGGCGCAAGATGGTAGCACCACGGCTGTCCCTTGGAAGTATGGATCCGTTTTTGAGTGCGGTAGAGTGTATTTTGCAAATTCGCCGCATTTTGAGAACGAGAACGACGACCTGAGTATGGTGCGTCTGTCGTTGCGGTGAGCCACGGAGTCGTGCATCACTAACTCGCCTAGACGATGTAGCCCATGGAAGCCTGTGAGGATCATCGCGGTGAAGAGAAGGTCGTCGAATGCGAACCAGAACGTCTTGGAGACGCGTATTAGGTCGGGAATTGTGAGAGGGTCCTTACGGACTACTGGAAGGGAAAATTGTACTTTGACTCCGCGTAGTACCTTTCTGACTCTTGGCGAGTTAGTCGCTAGTCGTACGTCGGAGTAGATGGGTTCGAATGATGCTGCTATTGCTGCTAGGTATCCCTCGATGGAGGATGGCGCTATTGGTTTGTTGGTTCTTGGTGAGATGTGTCTACATAGTTCGGAGACGTATGAGCAGAGAGTGTCGACCGTCGGTATGGCGGGTAGTTGGTTGCGTATGCAGAAACGTAGGAAAGAGTTGAGTCCTGATAAGTAGGCGGATTTTGTGGTTGAAGCTAGGCTGTGGGCGGCGTCAGCTTCAGATAACAGTCCTAGCAGCTGACGCCTGGATTGGTTTGGTGGTTGCGTGTTCATAGACGGTATCCCCCATCAGGGAAATGATGTGGTGAAGATAGTGTGGAGATGACGGCTGTGGGTTCTAGTTCTAGTACTGTGCTGATGACTCCTCTTGACAGCGCGTCGGCGTACTTGTTCTTCTTTCCTGGGAGATGGGCGACTTTCACGTCTGCCCCGGCGGCGACAACCAGACGTATTATCGTTCTGAAAAGGGGACGTACTAGTGGTATTGGGCTGTGTGACTGAAAGAGGTCGCAAACGTTCATGGAATCTGTGACTATGAATATCCGTTTTTTCCCGTTGTCCGTAGCCATCGATATGGCGTGGCAGACCGCTAGTAGTTCCATCCAGTATATATCGCGTTCCGGAGCTGGCAGGCGTTTGTGATAGCCATGTCTGGAATTCGGGAGCCAGACTCCAATCCCGTACATGCAGGCGTCAGTGACCAACAGAGCGTCTGCCGACGAAATCACCCAAATGGACGCTTCTAGGAATAGTTGTCCAGTAGAGCGTTCTAGGCAGTCTGCCAGCCAACGTAGATTGTCTTGGATCTCTTTATTGACGTGTATCAACGCGAACCTGGAAGATTTGTTTGAAAGCTTCTCCCACGCGGCTTGGAGTGCGAACCGACCGTAAGGGAACGCGTTGAGGCCCCATGACGCCCAGCCAAGAGTGCTTTGCCATGTCTTCAGTCGGTGTGACGGTCGTGCCGTGAAAGCTCGGATGTTCTCTATGAGTCCGGTCTTCTTTTCTGGCGAGAGTGTGAACGATAATTGGTCCGCGTCGACGTAGTGGCCGATAATCTCCAATTGCTTCCCATGCAACTGTTTCTTCCAGTCCCAAGGAAGGTTGATCGTGTCAAAGAGAAGGAGTAGCAGTGCCTGGTTGAGTGGCATTTTGACTGCTTTGAAGGTTGTCATAGAGTTTACGTGGGAAACCCCCCATGTATCGTCCATCAGGTTATTGATGCGATTGATTTTCAGGCGATGCTTTGCGATCCATAGTACTAGCGAAAAAAAAGAACACCACAGTTTAGGCGAGGCAGCTGAACCGAAGTTCGCGCACCTATCGGCGTAATAAAACTCGCCAATCTTCACGATTTGTCTTAGTTGCCATTGGGGGTGCATTCCCAGGTTTCTGTATGCTCTTGCTACGTCGCTCTTCCATAGTATGAGCTTCAATACTGCGTCGTGGATTTGCCTCATGTATGGCCCGAAAGACGAAAGTGAGTCGTACTGAACTCTTGCTTTTTCCTTGTCTACTAAGTCGTTCAGGGAGGGCTGACCGTAACTCATGTCGGTACACAGTCGTAATTTCGATGATCCCGCTTTTGCGGCTAGAAGCAGCGGCGATACTTTCATTCCTGGCAGTAGCGTGTAAATTCTTGGCGAGTACCTGCCTGCTGCCGTTTCTTCGGCTAGTGCTGCTTCTAGTACTTCCGGGTGATCGTCGCATACTGAGTGGTTGGGATGGTCGACGATGTCGTTGTTTGGGAGTTCCGCTAATGGCCAAAATCCGTGTGCCAGCCCACGAACCACCGAATTGACGAATGGACGGTTCGGATGGTCTTTGAGTAGGTGGCAGAACATTCGGACGTCGACTGGGCATACTACTTTGAAGATGTCTGGGTACTGTTTGATGGCGTATGCGGCGCATGGGTCGTTTGACAGCGGTGGTGGATCTGGTAGCGGTTTGGCTGTCAGGCTATCGTTGATGGCGGCTGAGTATCCTCGTGGGTGAGTCCAGTCCCATTCCAGACCTCTACGAAACTTCCTCTGTGCTGTGTTTGCTGCTAGAGAGCTGATGGTGTGCACAGAGCCCGTGCAAGATGCGGTAAGGGAACGTCAGCTTTCTAGTTGGTCTGTGTGGAAACATGGATCATATTTTGAGCGCTAGCTGTCGCAGGCTTCCTCTGCTCTTGTTGAGCGTGCGTGCGTGGGATGTAAGGAGAAACTTATGTGGAAAAAGCGTCTTACTCAGTGAGGTCGGAGTTGAGCTTGTCAAAGACCGATGTTGATATTGGTTGGAGCCAATCATCGGGTCTGGCCGTAGTGTTGCTTACGCGTGTGCGACTGTTTGCAGTCGGCGACGTCGCAAAGGTTGTGGATCCTTCCGTTTTTGCAGGGGTCGGGACAAAACCCATTGTTCCAGCTACCGCAAATCTGCTGATTTGTCGGAGTGCCTTTAGCAACTGTGCAGGAGCGGTCAAATTTTTGTTTTTTGTTGTCAGCTTGGTGCTGTTTGTCTGTTGAAGCGTTGTAGCTTGGATTGCAGATAGATGGGGAAGTGGTTTGTCTCACTCTGCTTGATGCAGCCCGACCAGATGGCCTTTGGCGCCGACGACTGATTGGGTCGTCGCCGGCTCCTGTTTGAGAACGCCTTGTTGGCTGATGCGTTTGGTGCGCTAGGATATGATGCTCGCTGAAACACCTGGGACCCTGAGGATGCCATATACGAAGAGGTTTGTTGGTGGGTAGGATCTGAGGTCGAGCTAGCTGGTAGATTCGGTTGATGGCTGAACTGCTGCGTTTGTGGTTGAAACCCTGCTGTTGTCGCCATTGACCTGATGTGTGCGAGTTCGTAGCCGTTGAAGTCGCCGAATGTGAGTGCTGGTCTGGTGGCGATCGTAATCCTAAGTCTGGCGTCATAGTCAACGACATGTGACCAGTCGCCTTGGCTTGCAAAGAGGTTCGCCATTTCGAAGACGTGGGTGAAGTACGCTTGGATTTCTGACTTTCCTTTTGGGAAAGCAAAGATGAGGCCGTTGCTGATGATTCCGATAACCCTTCGCCATTCCCTTTTGAGGGGGAAACGATGTCTGACAGAGACGAAATTGTCTGTTGGTCTGGGCAGTTTCTTGGCGTCGTATTCGTCGGGTCGGAGGATTTTTGCTGGGCATAAGTAGTACCCGCGCAGGAGCACTTGCACCATCGCATATGGGAAACCGATAGGCCGGCGTATGTTGGCATTGAACATCTCAGCCGAGACGGTGAAACCCACCTTTTTGTATGTGCCGATGGCGTCGAGGTACTCTTGGGCTTTTGGTGGAATAGTGGGGCCCGAACCGTTGTGGTGATCTATTTATGATATTAAGCAAAAAAATTAATCATCTTTACTTTACCAGTTTATTAGCAAACTTCAATATAGCAGAGAATTCGAAATGATCAATTGAAGCTCTTAGAGGCTTATGTATACTTATTAGCTCATTATTATGTCATCTTATTTCAAAATTATTATTAAGATCAACATAGTTTACTTACAAAGTTATTACAAAAAGACAGAAAAAGAAAAGATAAGAAAAATTCGAAAATATAGGTGTAAAAGTTGGAAAATGGTTTTTAGCTTATTTATAATTAAGTTATGGGTTTTATAAGGTTAGAATATGAAAGAACAACAGTTTATTATACAGGAACAATTTTAATATTCAAGGTTGATAAGGGGAAACAGAGGTTATTAGCAGAAAGGTACTTTTTCGAAGTTGGTAAACAAGGGTTAGGCGTGTAGTTTACATATGTAATGGTGGTAGTGATGGAATTTAAGGTTGCCAAGAGGATTTTCCGGGATTTTTAAGGTTATAGAAGATGATTTCATATTACATGAGCAAGGAAAAGGGAGTAGCAGCTGTGAAAAGTGAAGAAAATAGGTGAAAATCGTCGAAAATGGAGGTTTTCAGCTAATTACATATGTCAAATGACGTCAGAATAAGTTGGTAGATGACTCATTCAACGCAGGAGAGTGGATTACATAATGTACAACCTTTGAATCATTAGTAACGGAGGTGTATGTAAAAAGTTATAAGGGAAATAAGAAATTGGTGTGAATCTCGAATTTACAGTCACAAGACACATGTAACACCAAAAACCTTAACTTCACAACTCAATATCTTACTCATCACTCATCAGAAGTAGGTCTTATAGGTGTCAGAAATGATCAGTAACACGTGGGCTACAAGATGCACTTTAGTAATCAAAAATTGGAGCACATCTGAAAAAATTCGTAATCTCAAAAATTGGGTTTCAGCTAGTTTACAAGGAAAAAATCACCTGTATTCATCTTAAGAAGTGCTGTACATTACATCATTGCGTCATTGATCACTTTTGGCTGTGAAAATTACATCATACATTAGTAACAAGATCATTACATTGCGTCATTACATGGTTTTTAGGGTTATTTAGGCGGATTTGATTGGTTTTTGAGGCTGTTGACTGTTGTAAAGATTGTTACATGTGGATATAAGTACTCCTTGATGATTTTGGGATTGTAGCGCCCTTTTCTGCATCTTATACCTTTGTTGTAGTGTTATAAATCATCATTTATTTACTATATTTGTACTAAGATCACTTAAATCCGCCCCTTCAAAAGCAAGGAGAAATTTATTTACGTGTGTTAAAGACTACAAGTCTAATTGGGAATAATACTTACAACAGTATTGCTAGTAATAAACATAGTGTGTGACTTTTTTGCGCTTAAAATCTGGGAATAATACTTAACAACAGTATTGCTTTATTTCTCTGGTGCCTTTTATCCTTTTCTCTGTTATCACAAAGTGGTCAGCAAGTGCCCTTGTGCTGGTTTCTTTGAAGAAGGCAGTCTTTAGGCAACTTCTACTATATTACACGTAGTAGATTATCCCTTCTTAGGTGTTGTAAAGCTCTTGTTGAGCTTTAAATACTACACCGTCTTCGTCTGTTGCGAAAGGTAGGGATTTTGCCAACTCTGCCGTCGAGCTGCTGATTGAGACGGATGAGGCAATCGAGTCGTCTGATACATACCCGTCGTCTCGTCGGCGTCGTTTGCTAGAGGAGGACTCCTTTCTCTTGCTTTTTCGTTGTTTTGAGCTTGCTGCTGCGGGGTCTGTTCCTTCCGCGAGGTCCTCTTCTTGTAGTCCCAGCGGGTTGTTCTCCTTGCGAAGAGCGTGTACGGCGTTGATGGCCGTGTTCTGACCGGGCGGACGTTGGGCGGGCTGTTGCTGTTGTTGCAATTGTCCGTCGTTTTGCTGTGGCTCGTTTTGCTGTTGCTGGTTTTCGAAAAGTTGGCGTGTTTGATGCACGTAGCCCTGGAGCAGGCCTGGTGGTAGGATGTAAGCGGGGGTGTACTGCAAAGGAAAGTGCGGTGGTGGTAGGACTCCTCCCACTTGGTAAGGCTGCCTTCCTTGCTCGAGGTCAATTTTGCAGGCTGAGAGCCCGAAATCTGAGAACTTATGCAGGAAGTAAGGGTCGTCGTATGGCACGATCGCTGCGAACCTGTCCCGTAGCGTGAGTATGTCGCACGTAGAACTGCCGCCTGTTTGGCTGAACTCCTGCAGAAGCTGAGCCAGGCGTTGTTGAGTTGTATTGGCATCTTGGTTGAATGTGTTGATATTCGCCATTCACTTTTGTAGAGGTGCGTGGAATGCCGGTGAATCTGGTATAGAGAGATGTTGGATAAACAAAGTTTCAGAGAGGTGTATCAAAATAAGGTTTTAGATCGGAGCTAAAAAAACAAGGGAATTTTTTTCTGGTTGTGGGGTAACTTGATCTGGACAATCGTGAAACCTGTCGATCTGTTGCTGATAAGTTTCTACAATTCTTAGGAGGAGGGAGAGAAACTGTTTTGTGATAAGACTTTCTTGGATCTTGATGTCTCAGATTGTCGACTCCTAAGATTTTGTTCGTAGGCTGTTGTTCTGGAGGGAAGAATCAGGCCTACTGTGCTGAGCGGTTAGTTTGGATACTCGCGGCTCCTTGGCCATGAGATGTCACGTATGTGGTTGGCTGCGAGTGAGAAACAACCATGCGTCAGCTGCGGAGTCTTACTACAATCTTGTGACATCAGGCTCCTGTCTGGAAGAATCCAATCACCATATCCCACTCGTTTAATCGGGACATCAAACCCGATTAAACCTTGACAGAGTTTCTGTGTCAGTTTGCGCTGAGTTTATCCGGGATTTCTATCTGATTATGTATCTCCAAGAATCTATCACAGCATTTCATCTTTCTTTATCCTTCTTTATTTCTCACTTTTTAACCCAGCTTTTTCAAACTTATTGCAATGATTATAGGAGCATATATAAATTTGAGAACAGGATGGATAACAAACAATGAAGGATTTGTACAACAAACTTTGGAACTTGTGTCATCTTTAGTGCCTATACTACAATATCAAGCTCAAGAATCCCCATTACGAGGTGGATCAAAAGCAGTCAGAGCACCAAATCTAAACAGCAAAGCAATATAAGGACACAAAAAATTATACAACAATTCTTTTTCAGATTCTTCTATATTTGAATCTATTACATTTTGTGAAAAGTTCAGGATGAATGAAAAATTGTTTTCAAGCTTAGTCAATCAAATTGAGGATCATGGTGTTTATTTTAAGCAAAAGAAAGTTGTGGCGGGTAAATTAAGTTTATCTGCTTTACAAAGTGACTGTCGCTATTACTCAATTAGCTTTTAGTACTATCAAACATGATATGGACAATTGTTTATGTATGGGAGAGTCAACGGCGGTCAAATTTCCAAGAGATTTTTGTGCGGCTGTGATTGAAATCTTCTTGTCTAAATATTTACGCTATCCAAATGGAGATGATATCAATTGAATGTTAGAAATGAGTAAATCTGATGGAGGGCCTGGAATATTAGGATCTTTAGATTATATGCAGTGGAAATGGTAAGGTTTTCCAAATGTGTGAATTTATAGCTTCTGTGAAAAAGGCATGGTGAGTGAACAAGTCAAGATTTGTCTGTTTATAAGAATTTTGAATCAAAGCTTATACTGGTTTTTGTTTGATCTCCTTTTATGGCTCTGGAAGTCATTGAATCACAGATCAATGGATTTGGCATGCAAACTTTGCTATGCCAGGTAGATATCCAAACATCAAGGCTTTTGAAAATAGTCAACTTCTTCAAAATTTACAAAAAGGATGTTCACCCACCTGTGATTATCAAATTGAGGGGTTTTGCTGTCAAAATAATAATCATATAGCCAATAAGATGTATCCTTTTCTACCAGCACTTGTCAAGATGGATTGGGGATTTGCATGCTCATGATTGCAATTTGGACATTTATGCTTAGTAGTTTGCTGATGCACACAAAAAATCAAGAAAAGAGTCAGAGGAAGCAATTAAATCACTACATGATCAATTTGTGATAACTGCGGGATCTTATCAAACATGGACACCAGATGATTCCAGCTGGCTACTTTCTATATGCATCATTTTACATCACTTGATTGTTGAAAATGATCAATCTAAAGGAATAAGTGATGGAGTGAAATATGAGCCTGCTGATAATCTTGTGAAACTGATTCATGGTCAAAACAATTTCTTTAAACACTCATTCAAAGGTGTTGTAACAAAAGAACATACTGATCTTCATTTACATTTGAGGGATAATCTTATCAATCATGATTGGGATAACAAGAAGCTTGAGTAGGCTTTTTTGTGCATTTGGAGAACTATGCTTTTTGAACACCTTATCTCTTCAGTACTCTAATCGTGTTGTGGACCTGTATATTCCCTAAGCCACATGTAGTTTCATTTTCCTTTCTCTCGTATTGGTCAATGTGTCATTTTGTTGATGCATTGCTTAAAGTGTTACCATACTCCTAGAGCTATCAGACATCCTAACTCTAGGATCCGCATTTCTTCAAAAACATGTCCTGGCTCTTGAGGAAGATCCAATGTACAGTGCTCTACCATTGGATGTTAACTTAAGGTGACGATAGAGACCCCTTTACAGGAGCATCACAACTTTATCCAATTCCCTCCTCTTCTCCTCACAACAGCACAAATAGATTGTGCTTGTACAACTGTGATATATGATCACAGTCAAGCACAAGCCTTCAAATTTAGACAAGTATTGCAAAAAAGTATCACAAATATGACATATTTTACTTTTTGCAAAATGATGTTATGAAATCAGAATAGTCCACAAGGTGAGTGGGCAATAATCATGAGTGCGCATATCCTCATTTTGGCATCTCAATGGTGTGTATTTCTCAGCCCATTCTCTCACCACACATATCTCACAAATACAATAAGAAATACATAGATTCTAAAGCTTTCCTAAAGGCTTAAAGTGTACCAAATTATTTTTCGAGAGCCTCGCTTGGATAGAGTCCTTAACATCTTGGGCTTGCAGAGTGCTTGCACTCCATAAAGCAGTGTAATCAAGTCCATCTCGTGTACTGTGATCACGAGAATAGTTCAGTAGATGTTTGGTACCTAAGGTGGCTACAGGAGATTTAGCTGCATATGACAAGGTGCCAGATATCAGCCAGACTTGATCTTACAAAGGGCATCTCTCATGTAGCTAGAAGGGGAGGTTCATTAATATATGAAATTGATTCATACCTGCAATCATGCGACCAAGCTCCTCGGCTTTGAGCCACACTTCCTCCTTACCACCTTCAACGACTTGACTCTTGGATACGATTCCAAGCTCAATCGCTTCCGGCGCCCCAAACTCGCGTGCTGTCAGTGCCAGTTCACGTAGCAGCGAATCTTTGCCTGTCGACTTGGGGAGCCGTTGTAGTGTACCAATGTCTGCTGCAATGCTTGCATCTACCTCCTTGATACTGAATCTGGTTGACTTGGAGCATATCCGAATATCACAAGCTGACACGATGTCGATTCCAAGCCCGTAGCAAACCCCGTGAATCGCAGCAATCACAGGTCTTTCACACTCCTGGATGCGAGGAAAAGATAATCCAAGTCCTCAATATCATTCCCTAAAGCCCATGTTGACTACGTGTAAACTTCGAAGCTCACCTCGATGGTCGAGATGGCGGCCTGGAACTCGAGAACATGATCACGTAACATAAGCGCTGACCGAGCAGGATCACTGCCCTACCAAAGTCCCACATTCGCGTGCGTGCAAAGAAATGGTTCACGTCAAGCTGCGTATTAATGCAAGTCCGATCCGCTACATGTTATGGTAGAACGTTGCTAACCACTATGGAAAGTCCGTCCTGTTTCAAATCTAGACCAGCGGTGAAGGCCCGAGTGTTAGAACATAAGATAACAGCCCTCACGTTGGGGTCATGCCGAACGGCTCGAAACTGGGAGCCCATCGATTTCCATAACGTAGATGAAAAACTGGTGTCCGTATCATAGTAGTTGTGCGACACGGTAATGATACAGGAAAAGAAGCAGTGGCTCAGAATTGAGCTCCAGCAGCGGGCCTGTGGATTTCGATTTGCCACATCCTCGACTTACGCACTTCAGTCATCAAATCGAAGTCCAGTGAATATGATTAAACAGTATTAGTGCGATGAATCATACATCTAGAACAGTCGGTGGTCATGGACTTGCTTGAGGGGAGGTCTATCGATTGCAAGACGCAAGAGATGAGGGGATGGCCAATCTGCTTTGATCCCATCGCCTCCATATGATACGCTCGTCATTTCGAATGAATGGATTGGTAAAGAGCAAGTTGATCGATTGATAGATTAGTGGTAACCTGGAGAGTGAACTTGATGGATGTAGTCTCTTGCAGAAAGGACGAAATTTTGCCAAAGTGAATTTGGCGTGCGCGAGGCGTGCCACCGCGCATCTGACTGTGACATACCGCCTACTTGGGACTTTTCATCCAGTCCTTCACAACAAATCTCTGCTCAGCCTCCTCCAAACAATTGGAGTCTCAACCTGTGCTTGAAGATTGACTCTTTCCCAAACTCACTTCAGAAGTGCAACGATCTTGAAGCGCCTTGAATAAGGAGGTCTAGACTTAAGCTCAACTATTCAGTATCCTCGAGTCTTTGAGATACAGATTACCACTCTTTGAATTAGTCATACCAAGAACCATTGGCATTTTTCATGTCAATGGGGGTTCAGGGACCTTTGCTTACTTGGTGGACAACTCTCTGCGTGATTTGTTACTCAAGTCCCGTCTCAGTTTTTTTGTTTGCAACAGCACAGACAGACCGCCGATGCCCGCTCTAATTTGCTCTGATTCTTGTTCACGCAGCTGATTTCTTAACTGTACATGGTGCAGACAAAAGTCATAAGTTAGCTTCATATTGGGGGTTCACAGATTCCTACCTACACGGAAGCGGGCTAATTGTATGCAAGTCGTGGAAGACGACATCACGCTTGACCTCAATAGCTCAAAATTTGTAAAGTTCAATAGGAGGACTCCAGGTGAAATCTCCGAGTAGGAATTTTAAGCACCCTCAGAATTGTGGAAACAAGTCCTAAAACATGGCCAAAGTTTGAAAAGGTTCAAAATCAAGGTAGAACACCAGCGTCGTCAATAAAGTTTTAGCAAAATAACAAATAGCATTGCGGCCAAAAAGAGTGACAAAGACTTGGCGGCTATTGTCGCGAAAAAAATGTTGTACTAATAAGGACTATTGTCTTACGACCGCTAGCCACCTCTGGAGGTCGTCTGGAGGTGGCTCGCAGTCTTATAATCATCCCAAGTTAAGACTTGCAAGCCATCCTTCAAATCAATTCTAGGTACAAAAAAACAACTTGAACCACCCTACTGCTAGAAGGTCTTGTAATACCCAACAAGGATTCCACAGCAAATTCGATTCCGGCTATCCTTCTCCCATCCATCTCTATCCTGGTTTCGAACTCTTCGGCGCAACTTCTTTAAAATATGCTTCTCCATCACTCTCCAATTCCGCTGGTCTTCATAGCTCTCATACAACACCACAATTCTTCTCTGGCACAAGGCAGCACACAGCCAAAATTGGTTGAACAACCTAGAGGCTCGAGCTTTGAGCTGACATGCATCTCTGAAAGAAGTTTGACGAATGTGATGAGAGACACAAACAGGTCATGTCCAATCAATGATGAATTCCAGAGCTTTTCAGGTCAAGGTCCTCAATTTCGATCCGACGGACTGGTCTATAAGTTCGATGCAGTAACCGTCAAGCCAATCCGAAAATCGCCAGACGATGAGAAATCAGATGATTTACATGGATTTGTTCAACAAAGATGTTATCGTGACGAAATCGAAACCACCAATGAGCCTGTTTGTGTCTATCTCAACTCAGGGTTCAACCACGGCCGAGGTATGGTCATCGTCTCGCGCCGATCGGTCCTTGAAGGTATTGTTGAGCGAATTTTCAAGCCCGAAAGCATGCTCGCGAAGGACTTCAATCGGAATCCAGGAAGCTTCAACGTGATAGATATGCCAGAGAAGGGTGGAAAAGGAATCATCGCTTCACAGAAATCTCATGTTGGCGACTTGGTTCTCACTACATATCCGGTTCTCATCATCACGTTCGAAGCAGGATTGTGGAATCACCCACAGGCTTTCGATTTAGAGAAGACGATGGTAGACTATTTACCACTAGAAACTAGAGCGGAAATCGCTACCTTGCATGGTGAAGGTGACACTGAAGCATCTTGGATGGTGTCGGCTATCCAGCGAAACAGCTTTCAGCTAATGTTAGAAGGTGAGCCCTACGTGGCTCTCTTCTTGGATGCCTCGTAAGTCATGACTTTCTAGTTTTGAGTATGAAAGCGCTTACTGATGAGAACGAATCTTGCAAGGCGGGCGAATCATGACTGTCGCCCTAATGTGGTCTATCACACAGACGGAGCCACCTTGAAGTTAAATATGTATGCGGTTCGCGAGATAGAGGTAGGCGAGGAGCTCGTTGCAGCGTGTGAGTGCCAATGCTCACGAGATCTATCATCAAAGACCACTCTCTTGACAGAAACTTCTTTCCACCGTATAGATCTGAACATACAACAGCCAACAGAAACTCGACGCGCCTACCTTCGTCAACATTATGGCTTCGAGTGCCAATGTTCAGTGTGCTCTTTGCCTGAGCATTTGATTGAATTGTCAGACTCTCGATTGAAACAAATTGGGGAACTTTCTGAAGCATTGAGTGACTGGACATCAACATCTATAGCTGATACAAGCATGGCGGAAAATTTACTGGAGCTCTATAAGCTGGTTCGCACTTCATCATCCATCTCTTGATCAACGGCCAACTGACTTAACACCTTTTACTGGTTCTATTTTGTCTTTTTATCTCATAGGAGCGATTGGAGATTTACATGGCCGACGCTTATGCAACTGCAGCTGCACGCTACAATTCTATCAAAGACTGTGACAAAGCAAGGATATATGCTTCCTTAGCTAGTTCCCGCGACATTCGGTTACGCGGTGCGGGCTCTGAGTATTTGGAAGATATGATTAGTTTGAGAGATTCGCCCGAAGCACATTGGACTTATGATCATCGCAATAAGCAAGATATGCATTAGAAATTTTGTCAGTGCGGAGTAGATGGTCGGTCAATTACTTAATACCAACTGGAGACCTTGCACCTCCCACAAAGCTTTGACTAGAGCTTAAAATACCATCATCGTAAATTGTATGTACTGCATCTGAAGGGGATCTGACCTGAGGCGGGTCTATGATAAACTTAGCAAAGTTGAGGTCTATGAATCTTCCCGCTCTGATTTTTCTGAGCCCAATTCTGACACAACTCATAGACTTGTGCGTTGAGCATTCACGTTTAAAATGAGGAGACCACTATGCCTTAGAAGGACGACCAATTCCTTACAAGGCATAGCGGTATCCTCATTTTACATTTTTGTTAGTGTTGAACTTGTATGCCAATATGCTTAAATGCACCTTTAAAAAAAATAAGTTGACACGGACGCGCTAGAAGCTGAATGTGTCCAAGGCGTGGGAGAAGATTATATGAGCTTGAAATCACTCTCAAATGTCAAATTTCTAACAACCCAAGGCTACTCAAGGTATTGGGTAAAATCGGTGTACTTGTTGAATACGAAAGCTTTTGTAAATACCACCCCGACAAGGATATCTTATCCCTGCTCAAATTCTCAAGTCGACATCTAGTCTGGTTTTTATTTCTTCACCGGTCATTAAGATGCTTCTCCAACACTCTTCAATCCCACTGGTCCTTATAGCTCTCGTAAACCGCTACCATGCTGCTGTTGCACAAGAAAGCACGCTCTCGGATCTGGTCGAACAGCCCCTAGGCTCCATATATCAGGCCGCGACATGCATGTCACAACGAAGCTCGAACAGGTCATGTCCGATACACAATGAATTCCAAAACTCTTCAAGCCAAAGCCCTTCATTTAGATCCGATGGATTGGTCTATAAGTTTGATGAGGTCACCGTTAAGCCAATCCTACAATCAACTGATGAATCAAAAGAATTATATGGATTTGTCCAACAAAGATGTTATGATCACCAAACCGAACCAACCGAAGATCCCTTCTGTATCTACCTCAACTATGGGTTCAATCAAGGCCGAGGTATGGTCATTCTCTGCCGTCGATCGGCCCTTCAAGGTATCATTGAACAAACTTTCAAGCCCGAAAGCAGTCTTCTGAAAGAGATGAATCGCAGCTCAGGAAAGTTCAATGTGGTAGATATGCCAGAGAAGGGTGGAAAAGGAATGATTGCTTCACAGAAATATCTTATTGGAGACTTGATTCTCACTTCATACCCTGTTCTCATCTTGACTTTGGAAGACGAATTGTGGGAAGTCTCAGAGAGTTTTGATTTGGAGAAGACATTGGTAGATTATTTACCACTAGAAACTAGAGCTGAAATTGCTACCTTACATGGTGAAGGTGAAACTGAAGTATCTTGGATGATGTCGGTGATTTGGCGAAATAGCTTTGCGCTCACGTTAGAAGATGAGCCCTACATGGCTCTCTTCTTGGACCCCTCGTAAGTCATGACTTTCTAGTTTTGAGTATGAAAGCGCTCAGCGGCTCACTGATGAGAGCGAATTTTGCAAGACGGGCGAATCATGACTGTCGCCCCAATACGATCTATCACACCGATCAAACCACTTTGAAGTTGAATATGTATGCTGCTCGCGAGATAGAGGTAGGCCAGGAGCTCGTCACAACCTGTAAGTTCAGATGCTCGCGGAATGGACCATTTGCTAAACGTCGCACTTGATTGAAATGAATAGATCTGAACATACGACAGCCAACAGAAACTCGACGCGCTCACCTTCGTGAACATTATGGCTTTGAATGTCAATGCTCAGTTTGCTCTTTACCTGAACATTTGATCAAATTCTCTGACTCTCGATTAAATCAAATTAAGAAACTTCTTGATGAATTGATTGACTGGTCATCAACATCTAATGCTAACACTTACACAAGTAGGGCTGAAGATTTACTGGAGCTCTATAAGCTGGTTTGTACTTGATCATCTATCTCTTGACCAACGTTAAACCGAATGGAGGCTCACTTTTTACTGGTTTTGATTTGGTTCTGTATCATAGGAAGGATTGGAGATTGACATGGCCGACCCTTATTTAGCTGCAGCTATGCGCTACAATGCTATCAAAAACTTGGATAAAACAAAGCTATATGCTTCCTTAGCTGTTCTTCATGAAATTCGAATAAGTGGCGTAGCTTCTCAGAATTTAGCCAATATGATCAGTTTGAGAGATTTTCCTGAAGCTCATTGGAGCTATGATTATCGCTATGGGGAATCAATGTATTACAACTTTTGTCAATGTGGGCTCGATGGTAGTTCACTGCTTACTAAGTCGACGTTGTGCATACATCAGGTAACTTGATGCCTAAACGCTATACTGGTTGTAAAAAAGTTGCCCAAAAAGGAACGCATCGTGGCCGCATATGATGAAAAAGATGCCCCAATACACTCTGACAAATAAATCTATTACCCTTGCAATGTTTTTAGCACAATTTATGCAGATACCAAAACAAAACCAAACAAAGAAACCAACCATCGCCTTTGTACATGAAGTGTGATTGACATCCACAGAGTAAACTTTACCCTTCCTCAATTTCTTCACCATCCTGGTAATGAATATCTTCATCATCTGACATTACCTTTTCAGCATGATCTTGAGCTGTAATTGTGCATATTATAAAGAAATAGGAGCAGTGATCAGTAACGCTTTATAAACTCTGGTAAATGGTGATCATACTTACGTTTTTCTAATCTCATAGAGAGTGCGCCTTTTTTGTTTTCAGCCAGTGTGGGTGGTAAGACTCCTTTCGGATTAAGAAAACTAATCACCCCAATCAAACGTCAATCCATGCATCAGTTATAAGATAGAAATCTATTAAGCAGAGCCATAAAGCAAATCGAATCTCAACTCTAAATCCCCAACATTACAAACATCAACATAATTGATCCAAACCCCAAAGCCATCTTCTTTTTGTTCTTCTTCCCACATCTTTTTATACAACATCTCTTTTTTAAACTTTTCAATCACGTCTATCCATTTTTGAGGATCTATAGTTTCTCTAATTAAGTCATGATCTTCATTAGTTTCTATTCCTGATTTATTAGGATTCGATTTTTGTTTTTGTGTTGAAATATTCCGATTAGCTTCTAAAACTCGTTTGTTGTATCCGTCGAAATGTGGATGGTGTAGGATTAAACCAAGGCCAGGTGCTTTGGGTATTCTCACTCTCACTGGTCCATATAATTCAGGAATGAGCGTACACGGTGTACGAGTTCGACAGAGTAGAATGATAAGCCCAATCATTTTCCGCTGTAATGAAGAATGACATCAGTACGAGCATAGATGGTCCGACAAAAACGCAAAGAAAGATCTTGGTGATCCCATCATTGAAGTCTTAACTTACGATCTGATGTAGCATGAAACTTTGACCATAGAATTTGACCGAGATCCATTCAGTAGCCGGATCACCTTCCGATTCACCACCCACCACAAAGGGATCCGAAACTGTCATCTCACGTATAATTCGAATCGCACTACGATCCTTAAACTCTTTCCCAACCGTAAAATTATGAAAATTATGAGTGCCTTTGAACTTTTGAACGCTTTGTTTTAATCTTTGTAACATTGGTAATGAAATTCTATAAGACGATTTTTTGTGTATCACACTCGATTTGAAATTTGATAAAGTGCCTGATGGATTGGTGGTAGATGCGATTTCAAGTTCTGGTTCGTAATCTTTCCACCATAATGCTTCTAATTCTTCTGGATCATAATCTTCTGACCATTTTTTTCCTGAGGGTCCTGTTTCAATTGAATCTAACCTTTTGTATAATGCCGTACCTGGTTTAGGTGGTAAAAATAAATAGGTGGGTAATGAATATTCATATGTTCTTGAATCACATAATGTTCGAGCATGAAATGAATTTTGAACTCGTTCTAAACCCCAGAGTCTAATCTCTTCAGGCAAAAATGAATTGATGTGCTTCATCAGAGGAAGTGAGTGGTGCTCGGGATCCCCACACGTCTTGGTTTCAGATGATTCCGCAGTGATATCCGAACTTTCTTTCAGGCTGGGCGGATCTAGGATCAATTTTAAACAGATCAAATTACATCCAGCGTGAACATTTGCATCGGTTCTTGCAGCCCTTTGGAGTCCGACCTTTATCGTACATTCAAAAATCAAAGTCAGAACTTGGGATGATGGTCAAGTTTTACAATCCATATAAAAAAATGATTCTCACTTTGTTGGGATGAGCCGAGTTATCTTCACTGACACATCCTGCCTTTACAAACGCTTTGAAGACTTCACCTTCAATAGTCTTCATTCCAGGATTAACTTGAGATCCTTGATAACCTTTACCATAATAACCTAACAAAACTGCCACTTTACGTTTAGGTAGTCTTTTCTCTTTAGAGCCAGATGGATGACCAGTTTCATGAGTTTTATTGGATTTGGTCTGATGTCGATCATCTTCTTGCCAATCGCTCTTTCGTTTATGATCGGCACGTTGACGTGAATGTTTATGTGAAGAACCTTTTTGGTTGTTAGATTTATTAGATGGCTCTCCTTTGCTTGGACCTGCTTTAGTCTTTTGAGGTTCGCTGGATGCTGAAGTATTGGGGGGTAAAGATTCGCTTCCTGGCTGCGTGCTTCGAGCTAGAATGATATCAATATCTGATTTGAATCGCACTGGGGCAGATGGGGTGATAGCTACTGGTGGGGCTGAATTGCCTGCCAGTTGATTTGGCTCGGTTGGTGGTACTTCTGACATGGTATATGGTCGCTTTAAAAATTAAATATTCAGCTTGAACATCAAAGTGGGGATCACCTCGACCAACTCAACGCGCCAGATCAGGTTTTGTACCAAAAATCATCACCCGATCAGCCGAGCTCACTCCGGGCACGGACATCAGTACCCGTGAAACACCGCCACGGAAGGCACTCAGCCCAAGTCTCCGCAGGCAGCCCGCAGGCCGGGCCGGGCCCGAGTTGCTTCAAAAAGGGGTGCGGGATGAACAAACAAAACAAATTACGGGGCCAACTAGATGGCTGCCTTGTCTAGGTATACTAGTCCCTCTCTTTGACTTGTTTAGATAGTGTAAACTGCAATGAAGCAATTAAGCACTTGGAAAAAAAAGTGTTTGGAAGGCGCAGGTCATTTCTTTTGTCAGATTGAGATACAAAATAATAAAGGGTTTTGAACAGTTCTGATTGTTCAAAGTAAGGACAGCTTGTCCCAGCTTTTGAGGAAAATTGGTGTCTCAAAATTGAATGGATCCAAAGTACTGAAGCTTTGTAGCTGATATAAAGAAACACATGGTAGAATAAACACTCAGAAAACAGGGAGTGACAACAGGCAAAGTGTTGTTGGTCAGACTTAGGGTAGGCTGAAGAGGGCTGTGAGGGCAAGTTTCAGGTTGATTTTTTGCACTTTGGGGTTTTGACTCATCATGATCTAGCACTCCATTTACACAGCACTTGCAAAACAGTTTTTTTTCAAGTGCATTGGGCTTAATTGCATGAAACACTAACTGAACAAGTTGAGAAAAAGGAACTGGTTTACCTTGGAGAAATTGGCCATCTAGTTGGAGCAAAAGGTGTTGTTGTCACTGGATGTTAAGATAATATCATCTTTCACCCTTTATTTTGAAAAAACAACTATTTAGATGTAATTATGTCCATTTGCATGAATATTTTTTTTTGGTTTCACACCTATGTGCAAGCACATCCTTTTTGGGGAATTGGTGGATTGATTTTGAATAACAGAACTTTTGTTGAGTTTTCATTCAACTGCTTCAATGTTAGTATCCACCAAATTCTGTAACAAGATTTTACAGTACACTGTATCTGATATTTATCAATCTATCCCAGTCAGATCATCAGCCCTGGCCTTGTAAAAACCAAAATACAGTTTGATTTCCAATTCTGTGGAAAAAAAACTAGGGCTGTGACCCGGCCCCGGCCCCGGCCGGCCGAGTCTGCCCAACGTCTTTCCAGAGGCACACGGTACGTGCCCTGACACACGTGATTGAGGTGACAAAAGCCCTGCGGGCGCCTCGGGCGGGGCCGGGCCGCTCAAGGCCTGCTGTACTTTTGCTGTGTTGACAAAATCTGTCTTTCTAAAATTCCTCCTGCAGCTCTTTTTGATTTTGATGTGGGCTCATATAGCTTCTACAAACCATCACAGACACATCAACTTGCAATAAAGAACAAAATAATCACTGTATTGGCTGGTTTTAGCACCTATAATAAGGTCAGGGCGTGCCCTGGTTGGCCCTGAGCACTTTCAGGAGGCCTTCGGGTCTACTCAGGGTCGGGCGAAGCCCCGGGGCCGGCCCTGAAACTTCAGGGCCGGGTCACAGCCCTAAAAAAAACCAAGCCACTGGGCCTTGTATATAAATGCCCTGTATGGTTTCCACATTGTGTAAATTTTGACCCTGACCCTCCAGATATAGACTAAGACAATCACATATGCCGTCTAAATCCACCCAAAAGGGAAGGTGTCAGAACCTTTCCACATTAGGTTTTGCAAATCAGACCATTTGAACCTTTGTGTCACTCAAGGTACCCTCAAATCAATTCTCAATTGCCTCAACATCTTCATCTTCATGCATATGCAAGCCCTCAAGTTTACCAATTTTTACAAGCTTCCAGGAAAGTAGGCATACACCTGCTTTCCTGTCATTTGGTGTCTGTACAGCAACACATTTTGGTCTTAGTTCACAAGGCCCAGTGCTGATGCTCTTACATGAGAATTTATCAGCGGTTTAAGTGGTTGGTTTGTATATAAGAGCCCTCTCAATGGTAGTATCTGCCAAACTCTGTAACAAGATGTGACAGTACACTGTTCCTGTTGTCAATTATCAGTGATTTTTGGGGGGGTTGATTCATTCTTTTTCATCTTTTGATGGCTTGTCTTTTGCTTTGTGGCTGATCTCCTTGGTCCCTGTCTTGTAAATAGGAACAGAAATACAAATCATTTAGTCTATAAAATGGAATCTGCTAGGCATGTGAAAACTTTTGGTAAGTCAAGGAGTTTGTTGACATTGTTCCAGTTCACTTTTTTTCTTGTTGAGCTTCTTTCTGAATAGTTTTCTTGCTCTTGAAAATAATTTGCAATAAAGAAGATAATAGTGGCTCTCAAACTAGACCTGGTTTCAAAAAACCCAGTTGACCCAATTGACTTTTTGGCTGTGAGATGTCAACAAATTTCAAGTGGATACACAAAGCTACCACCAAAAAGCAACTGGGTCAACTGAGTTTTCTTCAGACCAGGTCAACTTTGAGAGCCACCAATGGTGAGTATTTTCCCTGATCTTACAAACTTCACATAGCCAAAAAATTCTAGGCAGCCCAAGGCCCGCCAGCTCTTCCTGCTGGCCAGGCCGGGCCTTGACAAAGCCATACGCTATGACATGTCTTCCATTAATCTTTCTTGTCTTGACTCTTGAATTTTGACACATGAGCTCAGAACAGATCCACTGTGTCCTTGTGGCAGTCTCTCAACAATGAGCACACACAGACTGCCTTTGAGGCACAAAGGCAACTTGTATGCGCTTGTCAACAGGCAAACACCACACAGACATGGTGATCAGAAGCTATGGCAGTCTTGATAATAAATGTTGCCTGTTCTTTTTAAGCTTGAACTAAAAATGATTGACCTAGATTATCCCCTCTCAAACCTGACCCAATTTTGAGAAAACCCAGTGGACCCACTTACTCTTTGGCAGTAACTTTGTGTATCAAGTTGACATTTGTTGACAGCTCCCAGCCAAAAAGTCAACTGGGTCAACTGGGTCTTTTGAAACCAGGTCAGGTTTGATGACCTTATGGTATTCTGAAGCTCTGAATAACCAACACTGTGTTTTCCAGAACCCCAAAAGGCTTTTAGTGTTCTAGAAAAACTTATCCGGAAATGTGCAAAACATTATTTGTATACCCTAAAATTAATGTGCTAACTTTCAAGCCTCCTCCCACCTTTCTACTGGTTGCAACCATACCAAAGATTGTGCATTTCCCCAATGATTGTGATCTTTCACAATCCTTGCACCCTTGAAGTCAACTACAGATCTCATGTAAAATCTAGGTGAATAAGTTTTAGTGTAATTTTAAAAAAATAAAAACAAGCAGGCAACATTTATTCTCAAAACTGCTGTATCAATGTGAGACTACAGACCCAAAAAAAATTTGGAGACAAAACCTTCAACAATATAAATCAAAAGAATCCAAATCCTGAATGACCTTAACTTAAAAATCCATTCCCAAAGAAAAAAATAAAAATCAATTTCTCAAAATCCAAACAACCTAAACAAAAACCAAAAAAAAAATCAAAAAAGAAGTAAATTACGTATGATTTCAATATGCAACAAACTGCAAAACCTATGTTTTTTAAAAACCAAAAAAAAAATCTATTTCTACTATTTCTATCTATACTTCTTAGAGAAAAAGAAACCTTTTTATAAAATTGTTCATATAAAATCTTATTTATGTCACCCAAGAACCCCCCACCGCGTAACTTCATCAAACTGAACCTTGATTCATTCATTCAATTTCACCCTTTTCCCGTCTATACAATTCAATGAACTTTCATTTCATTGTATTTTAAAAAAAGGAAACCAAACCAAACCAAACCCATTTGGTTTATTCTTCATCAATTTCTTCGTCTCCAATCTTCCCCAACATCCTAGCCCATTCTAACCCCCCCAAAAGAAGGCTGATCAGTATCTCCATCCAAAAAAAGATCTACAGTGAGAAAAGTATGAATAACAAACCTAAAGCAAGTCTCAAAACATAAGCCTCAATATCCGGTTTATTTCCAATAGTCTCAGACCACCTAAGTCCATCCTGTGCAACTTTCTTCAACTCATCAGGTCCATCTCCCATTCTTCTTTTAGATTTAAACCATTTGATAGGAACCCAATCTCCTATCAATCTTGTTAATCGGTTTTCATGTTTTTTCATTTCTTCTGTTTCTTCTTTCGATAAACTTGGTTCAGGTAAATGTAAGAAATATCCTAATAAATTATACATCTCTTCATACCCTACACTTAATGGAATATAACTACAAAAACCAAACCAATCCAATCAATTTATCTACAAACACCCAATGCTTTTTCAAAAAAATCGAGACTTAACTGTACCCAAGGTTCGATCCAATCAGTTAATGCATCTTTAAAAATCGTCGATTTAATCACTCCAGATCCCATAGACATCAAAGCCACAAACCGTCCAGAAAAAGCCATTCCATCTAAATCTAAAATCGCTTTATACCTTGCCATTTCACTTAATGGAACTGGAGCTTTTAAAGGATACAAAGCTGCTGTTAAATCACATATATCTGGATCTAAATTCCAAAAAATCCAAAAATCTCATTAGGTTTTTCTCCTTTTTTCCTTTTTGAAGTGCTCAAATCGGGTTTTTTTGAGATTTCAATCTTACCTCCACATCCTGTATAACCTGTGAATCCTACATCTAACCATGCTTGATTTAAATCCGAAATAGTTCTTTTCATATGATAAAGTAATCCGTTCGGTTGATCTTGAATCAACAAAGACTTTAATGATCTTGACATACTTTGAGCTAATCTAACAAATCGATGTCTTTGATATTGTAATTGATGTCGACTATTGAACCAAAAAGCAAGCAAAAAATCAGTCAACAATCAGAGTTGAGTGTTCTGAGAGCTTTGATGTTCAGTTCTCACTTACGGAGGTGAATTTCCTCCTCCGGTCTGTAAAAATATTCGAGAATTCACACATCATACAGTTTTGAATCGAAAAAAAAGAAAATCTGATCAAGTTCTAGAAACACTGTGATATCCATTTGATAGATGATCATCAAGAACCCAAAAAGATGAAGAGTCTTACAGTTTTACCTCTCCAAAACAATTTATCATGTTTCTGATCCCATGAAATGGTCTCATTGGCTTCAAATGAATATCTTGCATCATCACCATAATAGAAATTGGATGGAACTATTGAAAAAAAAGGTGAATATCGTAGTTGTTTTTAGATTCAGATGAAATAGATTACTTACTCAGGATGTCTGTATAGGTAACATTTGAGATAGACACTGATAAGCTATTAAGCGGGTATGAGAGTAGTGAAAAAGATTGAACTAACCTGAGAAACCATCGATTTTAGAAGGACTAAAGACCGGATAAAGAGCCTGTAAACCTCTCCAATCCTATATGAAAACCCCAAAAAGAGACACATGATCAATTACCATTTTTTTTCAATGAAAAGCATTCCAAACAACTTACACTAAAGAATGCACCTTGAATTTGATGTAATTCAGAATTCGAACAAAGATCAGAATGCATTAAACCTTTATAACCAATCTCAACAAATTCAAATTGTTTAGATTCGTTAAGTAATTGTTGAGCACTTGTGAAAGTTTGACCAGAAGAAACTGTAGGGATAGATTGGATTGGATCGTCTTCTTCTTGATGATGATGATTGTTATCGTGTTGGTTTAAATCTAGATCTTCATGAGCATTAAAATCTAGTTCAGATTGACTTGATCTTCTTTTGTTTTGTCCGGTTTTAAGATGTCCATTAAACCCAATCGAAAGAGTTTCCAATTCACTCAGATTATAAACTTGATTCATTAAAGCTTTCTTTTTATCTTTCAAGGTCGATTCACCTTTTAAACTTGATAGTTTCTTTCGGGCTGATGATTCAGGTGGACATGATTTTGCATACAGTTCCCATGATGATCCTGATCCAATGAAATTAGGTGTAGGTAATAGATTCGTTAAGTTTGGTTTCGGGATTCGATGATGGTATGGGATTTCGAGGGATTCACTTGATAATGATAAATCAAATTCTCTTAATGTGTTCGGATGATCTTGCCATGGGACTATCACTCTTGGTTCGGCTAATTCTGAAACTGCAAAGATGGTACCGTCTGGAACGACTGTGTGATGAAAGTCAAAGATTTGTTGAGGTCATTAAAGATCACTTGAGAAAAGATTAGGTTGGGTTTAAGGAAACCGAATAAATGACGTACGACTGATATGACGTTGTAACATGGATGCTAAACCTTCTACTCTTTCTATACCTGGACCATAATGATCACGACTATAATGTTTGCCATCACCTCTGTAATTTTGACCCTGAAACTCGGCATGATGAGCTGTGATCTGAACAAGAAAAAAAGCATAAAGCACTGATCAGCTTTGAAAGGTTTATGATGATCAAAACGAAGTAGAAAGTCAAAGTTTTTACATTCAAAAGTGAAAACGTTGGCATCTTTGAAATCTCAATCGTTCTTCTGATCAATTCATCTGAATCCATCGTTCTAAAAGGTTTCAAACTGTTCATCAACTCATCAAATTCATCTACCAAAAGCACTCCATCATTCGTGACAATCTTAAACCATTCTTTCATTCCTTTAGGTGGTTCTAAATTATAACGAGATTTATAATTAGATTTAAATGATTTGTAATCTGTAGATTGAGCTTCTAATCTTTTTTTCCATCTTGATCTTGCTAATTTTAGTTTGGTTTGAATGGGATGTGGTGGTAAGAGATGATCAGATGGAGAAGTTTCGTAGGAAGTCATGGTGGTCTTTAGCATCGAAGGATGATGGTTTGATAGTAAAGTAAAGAGTTGATGAAATAAAAAGATCCAGGTTGAGATGATTAAGAATCGTTTGATGGATCTTCTTGACTTGAGTTTACCTGGTAATGTTTTGGTTAAAGTTAATAATCTAGCCATCCTTGCTTTCTTTCTTTCCTTTCTTTCCTTTCTTCTCTTGTTCTTTGGTGATGGTGAAGGTGAAGGTGAAGGTGATGGTGGTAGTCCTTGAGAATGAAATCAGAAAAAAAGATTGAATCTGAACCACAGATCCAAATCTACATTACACTGTATTACGCTGTACAAACAACAGTTTCACCACTCACCACTCACTCACTCACTCTCACTACACTCCAAATCACAAAATCATCTTTGGACTTTGTGTCAACAAATTCTTATCAACTTGCAAAACAAACACAAAAAAATCTCAAAAACCACCAAGAATCTAATCAATATTTATGTACAATCTTTAATTCTAAACATACATAGATCTCATATAATCATCATTTATTCCAACACTAGCTTTCAAATGATTCAACAAATTCCAATTAAATCCATCATCATCATTCAACTTATCTTCCTTTGAACTTTTACATTGAATATTCATTGTTTTTGAAACGTATTCTACAACGGCTTGGGTTCCTTGGATGGGTGGGTGGGTTGGATTGCTTCTTGAATGGCTTTCGTATAACTCTGTTTCTGTCTCTGATTGGTTTGGTAAAAGAAATAGAATTGGTTTGGTTTGGATTATTTCGGCCTATTTTTGAATTTAAATCATTTTTTTTTGGAAAATTAGAAAATTTATTATCAAACAAGGGGTTTCGAAAAAAAAAACAGGATTTTTTCGAGATTTTGCTCAACTTACTTGTAGGAAAATTGCTGCATCTATTCCTTGAATTAAATTCGGGATTGAAAAGTTTTGAAGTCTTGTATCCTTTTCAAGTTTTTCTTCTTCTTCTTGATCATCATTATTATAAGAACACAAATATTTAACACTTGAGATCTCTTGATGAATCGAACTGATATAATTAGATATTTCATAACTCGAAACAATAATAATCTTGCCTGTTGGGTTTAGTTTTTTGAAAATCTCTTGGCAGAGTTTGGTTTGTAAGTTTAATGAAATCAATGTACGATTTGGGAAATAAACAATCCGATTTTTTATATCTAAATAAACATAAGGTGTTTGTTTATAATTTAGTGTGATTAGTAAAGGGGGTTCTAGTTTAAGAGATTGACTGATCGGTTTAGTGATGGAACCTATTAAGATTAACAATGGTTTTCCAAATTCGATCGGTTCAGGTAACCCAGTTTTCCATTCAAATTTAACTTCTTTTTCTTCATGACGCTTTTCTTTAGGTTTGTTTAGTTTTTCAGTTGGGTGGTTTAAGTTTAAGTTTTCTGTGTTCTTGATCGTATCTGTCCATTCGTCATCTGATGAATCGGATTCATATGCATATGATGGTGCTCTTGAATTCCATTCTGATTCTTGATTGTATAACTGATGGTCAAGAGTGAGATGGTCAGTGTTTGTTTCTTGAATTGGTTTGTGTTTGATTTGAGAAATAGTGATGACTTACCATCTTTCCAATCTCTGTTGCAATACTCCTTCTGGTTCTGGTTCTCTTTCGATCATTCTCACTTCACTACATACACTCTCAACACATGTAATCAGTATGTGTAAATAAGATATGTAAACATTTCAACCTGTAAACTCGTTACTCAACATCGGTGGACTCAATCAAATCTTGAATGAGCTCACCAAGGCCACAGTGATAAGTTCAAAGAAGACAGTTGTAAAGGATCTTTGAGACATATACTGAGATGCTGAAGTCAACATCAAGAGTTTATGAAGATTTCTGTTTCGTGAAATTAAGGTTTCGATCCTTGTGAATATGATCAATGAAACAAGTGTTGTGTCTTTATTCTTGACTAATTTGATGAAGTTCTGTTTCAAGATTGGAAGGCCTTGAATTTGATGATCTTGAATTGATGGGATCAAAATTCAGAATGATCTTTCATCTTCATTCAATATATCACTTTCATCAAGATACATATAGACTTGAGAATTTTTTGATTTCTTTCCATGTCTTTCCCTTTGCAGAAAGAGTTTGTGTATTGACTTGATTCAGCTTTTTAATATTTCTCATACCTTGGTCCACGTTTGACACAAGAAATGTTAATTGAGATCTCATGAATGTATGTATCAAACAAAGAAAGTGCAAGAGGTTCTGGTGGAAGATAGATGTGAAAGAGAGAGGCTCAAGGTATTTATTACTAGATGATCTAACAATTGCAATTTTTTAATTTTGCAATAGCCACTCACAATTGATTGCATCCACCCTCATGTTTTTAGATAAGAGACCAACAGGATGAAAAGGAAAAGGTCATGAAACAAGATCATTTTCTTTTGATAATTTTGGATATTGAAAAGCTTAAGCACTCCTCTAGTCTATCTTCCTGTTTTCTAGCTTGTCATGCCTAGTTTGAATTGAAGCTAAGCTTTGAAATTCAGACCTCTAGAGATGATACCAACAGAGGCTTTGTAGGTATTGCAATAGTTCAAATTGGATTTAATTTTTTTTATTAATTCTTGTTCTGGACTTCACCAAAGTCAGTACAAGTCAATTAGATCATACAACAAACAAGAAAAGTTCTCATCCAGATTAGATTCAAGAAGTAGGTTTCGGAAGTCGTGATTTGTAAGACCAATGCTCCTCAGGATTTTGTTCTAACTTCAAGACAGTAGGCCAATCAGACCATCTAGGTCCAGCAGCAATCAATCCATGAGTCAAAGCCAATGCTGCGTAAATCTTTGCTTGATCTGTGTCTCCTACAGCATTATAAGCTACTGATGCTCTAGTATAAGCCTTATAAATCGTGATATCTAGTCTTTCCTAAAATCAAAACCTATTGTTAATGAAATGAAAGTATAAATAAACTAGAATGAAGACGAACCAGCTTGTAAAGATTGATGAGTTGTTCAGCCATACCAGGTGTAGCAATAGAAGTAGGAGTGTAATTGTCTAAAGCTGCGTTTAGTTTTTGGATCTTTTCGATATGATAATCAGAAAGTTTAATCATATGTGATGGTAATGAGCAAATCGAACAAGTACAATCGAATCCATAATTCTTTTGTAAGTTTTGCTTTCGTTCATCTCTATATGTACTAGTATCAATATCTTCAAAAGAAAACAAGTGTACCCAAACCATGTTGATTTTGTTCATGAGTTCCTCAAGGATACTTTTTTCTTTGAAAGATTGTTTAGGGACTTACAACTATCGGTGAGTTCTTCACCAGGTGCAATATCCCGTAATGCGTGCATGTGTAGTGTTAAAGTGACACCATCAACGTAGTAGGCGGTGTTGGGTCGACAATCATGATTCAGGCGACTGTGAAGGTACAGATCTGGTTATTCATCTCGAACCAAGCCCCAAAGAGTTTTCGTGAAATCATCACGTACGTAGGCTGAAAAACAATGGCTCCGAAGCGATATTCACGATCATTGGCCTTGAGAGGGATATAGAAATTGTTACGCTTAAAGGTAGATCTGATCCAGTCTTCTTGAGTATCTCCTTCACCGTGTAGAGTAGCAAAAGTAGCACGAGTCTCGAATGGAAGATAGTCCACTGCTCTCTTCATGATCTTATTGATATCTTTTCGAGCAAAGACCTCTGGCTCGCTCAACATGATGAACACAAGGTGTTCGCTCACCACTGGGTCGCCTGGATAAAACCTTCGTGAAGCGACTGAACCCTTTCCACCCTTTTGAGGCATGTCCACCACCTCAAACTTCTGCTCGCTAGTCTTCTCCTGGCCCGTATGAGCTTTATCGGTCTTGAAGATCGTAAAGGTTGTCAATATCTCTTTGAATATAGAGGGGTAAGACAGAAATACCATGCCCCTTCCATGATCAAATTTATAGTTGAGATAGATACATATTGGCTCCTGAGCATCGTCATCTTCATGAGAGTAACACTGCTGTTTGACAAATCCATCAAGGTCATTCAATTCCGATGATTCGAGGATTGGTTCAACATCAACCTGGTCAAATTTGTAAACCAGTCCGACTGATGATTTCAGGGCCCTTGAAGACCTGGCGTCTGATGAACCTAAGCGCGTAGCGTTGAGAGGAGTGTTATGTCGGCCCGCATCTGGCACTTTCTTGAGCAAGGTCTTTTCGGAGCTAGACGATATGCAGGCCTGCTGGGTGTATATCGAAGTTTCAGGCTTTATGAAGATAGATAGCGAGGTTGATTGAAGCTGATTGTTACAACGACAATGTTGAACGAACTCAAATACGAGGAAGTGTGTCAGGAAGAAAGCTCCAATTTGCATCTTCTGAGATCGCAATGATGTTGTAATGTGTGTTTCGACAAAAAAAGTTGACAATGAAGGCTAAAGCTACTTCCGAATTCAAAGTAGCTATGGTCTGGCCGGCAGTGATGTGAAAACTGAAGACTACTTCAAGGACTCTTATAGCGACAAGAAGTGTTCGATGTCTTTGAGTGTCTCCATTGCCGTCAATTGACGATCGAACGAATTGACGATTGATTAAATGCAAGATATGTGCGCAAAATCGATCTCACTCCAGCCAATTCGTATGCGATCTTCACAACCGAACGACATCACTTTTCGAAACCGAGGTTGGATGTACCCGCTTAACATGAAGTGGCGATGATTGCTAAGCCCTCGAGTAGGTATGACGAGGATTTTGGAACTGCAAGACAGGAAACGTAGCTGGTAACAATTCTCGATAAAAGCTCGCAATCATCAACAGCCAATGTTTGACCCTGCGAACGTGATTCTGCAAAAGCCGATGACGTAATTTGAGGTTTCAAGTGACAGAGTTGTAATGGAGATGATGAGACTGCGCTTAGGAATGGATGGTTGCGAACCAATATCATCGCAAAGGACGACTCCTCATAACATCACGAGATGACCTTTGGGTTTCCCGAGCAGATTTCATAGTTGTTGTGATGTCAAAAAAATCATGGTGTGCGTTGTCTCAAGAAAGAAGGACCCGGAATGAAAGCGATTTTGGTTGTGAAACATCGTAACGTCACAAGTTCACTGATCGATTATTTTTAGTTCACCACTCGATAAAGCTTTTGTCTACTTGAAGTACATTTTTGCGAAGTCAATCAATGGAACAATCCATCTGCTTCGCACCACTGCTGATGCTTATAATCGTGTGGATACTTCCACGGCCGCAGAATTTTTTAAAATTACAAATATGATATCGGCAAAACTGGAGAATATACTTACTGTTTACTAAATCCTCTGGATATCTCGATTGTAGAGGAACAAAAGAGACAGTAACCATAACTTTACAAATTGCTTTACAGACGACTGTTATACATAGATTCTGGGAGATAATCAAGCCAAAGCGGTCTACCGAGTAAACTTTAAACTTCAGCCATTGTAGCTGCCCTCTTATTGTAGAGTATCCTTTTAGAGAGCATTGCATAATGACTGATACTTTCAAGTGTCCATGGTGAGAGTGATTCGTGCTCGATCCCTGGTAATCTAAAACCAGAATGACCATACGTATTTTTCACGGATGCCTGAGCCTTGAGATAACATATCTTTTGAAAAACTTGATCAGATTTACAATTGAAATTGCTTTGGAATCAGAGTGAAGAACCTCTTACCTCCCGAAACGCAACATCATAAGGAAAATATCCTTCGGCATTCGAATTTGAAGCTGCACATGAAGCCTACATGTTGTTGAAGCAGAAAAATCGATCAGCAGTAGAACCAGCTTCTCCAACAAAGATAATTATTGGATATATAGGATGACATACTTTTAAGAGTGCATACCCATCAGGACCCAATCCATTGAGATATCCTTCTTTTCCTTGGTGAAACGCGTTTTCTTCTGATTCAGAAACAGGGCCAACTTGAGCGAAGAACTGTTTCTCGGCTTCACTCTCGTTGTACGCATTTTTCCAACTTAATCGCAAGTGGTAGTTGTTCAAGATTGGCCTCATTCTGGTTGAGGTATCATTCGTTTTTTTAGTTTAATGGTAGGAAGCTTGTGTGGTTCTAAAAAATTAGTTGATAGGATTCACTAACAAAAGCATTTTCTGTTTACCCATTTCTGGTACATAATGTTCTTCTTCTTGTATGGTTTGATCGTTTTCCTGTTGGATTTGCATCTTGGCTGTCATCTTGGCGTGTTCCTTTTGTAAGTCCTGTGTATGTGTTCATTTGATGAGGCGTCAGGTTAACTTCTATAGCGGTAATCATAAGAGAAAAGCGAAGATATGAAAACAGAAAGAAAAAAAACTCAAACCGCAATCTCACGCTGCATCTGTTTAAGTACTCCATTCCACACTCCGGCTGCCCCCCAAGCTGCTAGGTGCCCCGGCTTTGGGTGCGGCTTATCAAAGCTCTTCTTCTGGTCGGAAAAAAGTCTACGTAGATCATCATCCGTGTCCAGGGCACGGCGCCCGTGAGTAGCATCGTCATATGATTTGTTATTATGTGTGTATCGGTCAGAACCTGCAGTGACTGTCTCGTATACAACCTCTGTATTTCAACATTCAGTTTGCCAATCAGAAGCTGATATGAACTTTTCAAGTAGATGATGACAATGAAATGAAATTCAAAGATAATTACCAAGAACATATGGCTCTGAGCTAATGCTTTCCGGCCTCTTGTACGGTTTGATACATTTTTTTTCATTTCGAGCCAAGCTTTTCTGGAAGAAGGGAGTGGGAGCGTAGCCATTTTTCTCTAGCTCAACACCAAGTTTGGCTAGCTCCTTTTGGTATCGTTGAACTATCTCATAGTCCTTTGTTTTCTTGAGAACGAGCCCTGATCAAGCCCATTGCAGTTTCAGAACCTTTAGCGTGGTATGCAAGACAAAGTAGTACCTGGAAGGATAACTTGACATACCCTTTTTGGCAGCATCGAGGCAAGTAACATAGATCCATCCCATCGTAAGTGTCAAGTCATTATCAGCTCCTAGTATATAATGACAGCTTTCGAACAAAAAACACATTAGTCTTATAGGCAACAGCAATTGGGTTGAGTGATCACCATCATTGCAATAAAAAATTGACTCAACAAATCATACCGCCCAGAATATGCAGAAAAGCTAGAAGGAGTAAACAGTTCATCGATGAGAATTTCCTGAGCCTTTTTGACAAATCTTTCTGGGTTGCGACGGTAGGGCTCTAAAAGACTATCTCCAATTGATCCTGCAAGCTTGGCTGAATGCAAAAGATAAAATCAAATGAAATCAGAAATCAAATGGCTTCGGAAAAGGCATATTGAGGATAGATATCAAGTCACGATTAGCTTACAATCAAACCAGTCTTTTTCTTTTATCTCGTCATAAGCATCCGGATCCGCATTTTGGAATGGATCGACTAATCTCTTATCCCAAGTTACAGCAACTTGGTCGCCTGTCATATATGAAATTAAAATGTAAGGTTGACGATTAGCTTGCCATGATTTCTCAAAACAGTCATATCGGAAGAAATGAAGCATTCATATGCTTCTGCTTACCATCATAGTCACCTATTGAAGAACGATGTTAATGTCAGTTGCATCATCTCATGCACGTAGATATGATGACTTACCTCCAGACAGAAGGCTAAGTACAGCCCTACCCCCACGAGTTGAACAAACGAGAACATCAAAGTATAAACGCTGTAATTGCTCGTTTGCGACCAATCGTACCTTTTGAATATCAATCGGCTAATTGATATGGTGTGCATACAATTCAGAACAGCTTCTGTAACTTGCCCGAAGGATAGATCAAGACAACTTACAGCCGCACACGGTGATCTCCATATCAAAGCGTGTCGGGCCAAGATCCCATGTCGGGTTCCTGTAGAGTCTCTGGTTCATTGCAAACAAAATATTAGCCTTTTTAAAGGTGCCTGCGAGTGTCAAAGCTAAAAGTACCTGAAAGACGAAAACTGTAGGAAAGCTTCGCCCTCTTTTAGGGTTCCGGTACTGTAGAGGATGGATCAATTAGCTGTGTGATGGTTCTGTCTACCCTGCCAGTCGGAACGCTCACGGATCTGGAATCGCATAAACATAACAGCTGAGACTGATAGGAATACTGAGACGTCGCTGCATGTTTAATACTATCAGCCCTCAGGACCAGAGACAAGGTACCTTGGCTTGAAATGTGTTTTCTTACCATTTGAAGTAACTTATGAGTTTTAACCCATCTCAATTTCTCAACCACCAGCCTGTTACTCGCCGAAAAGCCAGCCTCAAGCAGGCATATAAGGTATTCTAGAATATCGGTCGGTTGCAATGAGAACTGTTGAAGCTTGTCCGAGGTTTGGTCTGAAATCCGACTTTCTAGGGGCAAGGTCTTGCCAAATGTCCGATTTATGGTGGGATCGTGATCAATTCCATTACTGCCATCTTGGGTCACTACTCTGCGTTTACGGTAGGCAGAGATGGAACTCTCGTTGGAAAGCGCATGAACAAGTTTCATCGGGTCCGACGTCTCGAACGCATGCACACAGCTTTTAAGAGCTTCGTCGACGAGTTCTTCGAAGACTGAATTAGGTATTTTTCTTGAAGCAAGAACCTAAAGACAAATACAAAATTATAGATTTTTGTATGGAAAACTCGTGAGCAAACCCAAATATGTTGGAGCGAACTCTGGTGGTTAAACACACTGACGGGTAGGTTTTGTCGGCCCAAAGTGGTGGTATTCACTCCAGTTGAGTAACGACAAAGATTGAAGTGATAAGAGAATCCTGCCTGGGGTTCCGCCTTCCATTGTGAATCTCGTATCTCAATCCAAATGGTATTATCGAGTCGATTTGAATTCGGGTCGAGATACCACAAACCTGGTTGACAGCGGCTAAGTGAATGTGCTCATGCGATACAAGTAGTGATATGACCACGTACCTTTGGCAAACCCTGTGAGTAACACAAAAAACCGCGAGATCAAATCAGAATTGGACTTTCACCAAGTGCGCTCGGGGTCTGTTGAACATACTACTTCACTGAGATATAGAACATCCTCAGTGACACTGACCTATTCTCCCTTGATATACCGCTGTACGCAGAATCAAAAGAGACCGATTTGTTTTAGAGGGCAAACACAAAAGGTATTACAAGTCCTAGCTAGGAAACAGACGACTCACATGGCAAGAATGTGGGCCGAAGACCTTTCACAGATGATATATGTAATGCTGCCACCCGACTGAGTGCTGCCGCACCGTCAGTCATTATTTCAGCTTTACCAACTTTTCCTGGGACAACTTGACACAATTGACGGCAAAGTGCCATACTTTCCTCGACCAGCTTGAATTCCCGGTCTACTCTGTTATAACAGTAAGCCTTGAAGCTGAAACAAGCTGTTGTCTCAAAAATGCGATGATCTTCCCAAAGCTGTATCAGAGGGGAATCTCGTCCTTCTGTATGCGGGATTTCCCCTAGACGCCATACAAATTCGTCTTTACTGGGTTTGACGTGACCTCGGATAGCGGCTTGCAATCAGTGGATGTGTGGAAATTAATGACATGATCCCAACAAGTTTTGATTGAAGCAAGAATTATACACTTACATGGTAAGTAAGTCAGTCCAAGAGCATCGGCTATCGTGTTCATGAAGTCCGGTGAGACAAGAAGCGAATTTGACATCACATCAGGCACTCTAGGCATGTTGATAAATCATTAGTATCATTCTATCAATAATCAAAGTGGTCAATCACCTTCGGATATTCTCAGGGGGGATATCGATAGTAGGAAGGGTAGCAGAAAGAAGAAGCGAGCCTCTTGAGACCTATGATACACAATGAAAACAAGCTAGTCAGCTTGTGTGCGTACCATAGAGCTGGACATAGGTAAATAAAGCAACAGATTACCCATTTGGCCTCGGACAGGTTCTTATTAAGTGATATGTCCAAGATCCCGTTCATGAAATTCGCAAGCGCACTCCAATCCGGCGAGTCGGACTGGTTGATGTGCACCATGTAAATTTTCGCCTGTAGATGTTTTGCTTCAAGAATTCATATCCTGAAGTGATCAAGGAAGTTATCGGAGACAAAGGTTTCTTACTGCTTTCCGCAAAACGGTGTGGTAAACGCGATTACCGATCCGCCATGGCTGAGTAAAGAAGCTCGCATGAGGGGATGTGTTCACCGATTCCGACTCCAATTCACGAAGTACTTTCTCACTGAGTGTCACGACCAGAAATTTTTCGGCTCCATAGGTGCGATTTAGAGCGTTGGACTTGCAGGCTTTGGGCGGACAGAGTTCGATCACAAGCTTCTTCTTTTCGGCTCCTTCTATGTTGACGTTCAGACTGTATTCTATGTTTTGTTGTACAAACTCGGAAAATTCCATCGCATCATCAAGGCGTTCTTCGAGCGCATGTCTCAGAGTCTTCGCCATTTGGGCGGGGTTCGGGAATTTCAGGTTCGGATCTTCCGCTTTGGCTGCCTCCGTCACCAAGCTACAAATGTCAGCAGGATTGCATGATATCCAACTAGGATCAATAACGGCTGGCGGTTCGCGACGCATAGTGGAGCAAGCTCTGAAGATTTCGTAAGTTCGAATCCAGTCGATATCAGGAAATGATGGATGATCAGTGACAATCGTATATTCTCTACGTGTAGACTTTCTGGAAGACATCGCGGACATCCAATTATTAGGAACAATGCGAATAACAGTCAATTCAAGTTGCAATTTTGCAAGTGCGAAGGAATAATAAAGAGAAAGAAAGATATGAGAATTGATCAGGGTTCGAATAGGTCAATTATAGGTCAATTTCCGATTGCCGCTGATCCTTTACATGGGGAAGCTCGATATCCAAACTTCACAACTCCCTCGCCCGCCTCACGAGGCCTCGATCGCGAGGCTAGGGCGAAGGACTTTGTTAATTTGTTTACTCGATATCCTCCTTTTATGATTCCGGATCGGTGTTGTTCGAATGGCGGGTGTTTGAATGTACATGAGTCTCGTGACGCGGTGCTCTACAAAGTTCGCCGGAAATGACTTGTGAGGCGGTAACACAAGGCAAGTTGGCAACACAACATGGTGAAACATCAAAATATCTTTACGTCATATCGATATCAATAAAGTTCTGAAATCACATAATAATGATAAGAAACTCGGTGTTGATGCAGGATAACTTCTGCAAGATAAAGTATCCTTCTGTTTGCAAATTGTGCTTGACCAGCATTCCATCACGATAGTGAGGCTGGGGTGAAGGACTTTGTTGATTTGTTTAATCGATATCCTCCTTTTACGATTCCGGATCGACGTTGTCCGAATGGCGGGTGTTTGAATATACATCAGTCTCATGACGCAATGCTCTACAAAGCTCGCCGGAAATGACTTGTGAGGCGGCAACGCAAGGCAAGTTGGCAACACAACATGGTGAAACATTAATATCTTTATACACCATATCGATATCAATAAAGTTCTGTTTTCACATAAGATGACTCGGCGTTGATGCAGATAACTTCTGCAAGATAAGGGATTCTTTTGTTTGCAAATCTCCTTGACAGCATTCCATCACGAACGTCCCTTTCATCTTCTAATTTACTGCTCTGCTCACAAAACCCCATGGCCGTGAGCTCCTTGACCACAATATATACTTCATGGGATATCAAATACGTGAACGAGAAATTCGACAAAGGTACAGTCGTTTTCAAAAAGCTTGCCGAAATTTGCCCGCAAAACTCGAGCGATCTGGCGGTGAATTAGCGGCAAGCTTTTTGAAAACGACTGTATCAAAGTTTAGGATATGCCCGAAGCAGTTACATATAGGGGATACAAAGTTGAAATCCGGCCGAAAATCCGGCCGCGTGGCCAGATTTCCAGATTCCATTTTTTTCTGGCCACGACTTGAAATTTGGCAAAAAGAGAAATCAACAGATCACTGGCCAGTTCTTCACTCACCTCAATTCCATATCCGACTCAACACCTCAATCTCAAGATTTTTGTTCTCATCCAACACCAGGCACCCAGAAATCCTTCCTTACACTCTGAGTCAAATCGATCTTCATTACATTCTCATTCTCATTCAAATCAACCTTATCCTCCTTTATGGAATTCAACTAATCATCGAGATCGAGTGAAGATTACGGATTTTTTGAATAAAGGACAATTAACTTCAATGGTACAACAGATCGGTAACAGATCATTTTTCTTCTCTTGATTAATACTTTAAAAATCATATTCGATCTGATTTAAATCTAATCTACTCTTTTGGTTTTGGTTTTGTTTTCTCTTTAGCTGCTTCATATCAATTAAAAACACTTGAACCTGCGATTTTAGATGTTTTAACTCAAGCTGCAGAACAAAGACTCTTTCAAACCTGTGGATGAATGAAACTGGCAGACAATAGCAGTTGATCTTAGTCCAAAGACATCCTCGATCTAGAAGTTTTGTTAAAGAGTCACTTTTCGGAACTCTGAATTTTGTATTAGATCCTTTGTATAATCTTTTCACACACGAATCAAATCAAACAAGGATACAGATAAGTTTAAGAATAGTCAGACCAGATGCACTGCCAGCATTAAAGAGGTTCCCAGATGGGAATATGGGTCCTAGTGATCACATTCCCATCCTGCTACTGTTACACAGTTCCATGAATATTTCCTGAGTAGCCATTGTGATATATGTAGTCAATATTTTGAGATGTGTGGCTCAATCTGAACAAAGTTACAGCATGTATTACACATGAACTTCTTATCTAGATGAGCAGAAAACTGAGCGGACCTGTATGTAGCTGATAGCTAAGGATTTACTCAGATGTTTGCACATATGTAGTGTATGCTTTATGGCTCAGATGTGCAGTGCAAGATGATTTGATGCACCATTCTTCTCTCAATGATATTCCCAGCCTAGGTCATGTTCCGACCAGGGAACATATTTAATGCTGGCAGTGATGGAATCTTTGTGAGAATTGAAGTCAAGAGTTGGTCTTTTTCATCAATCGAAAGATTTGAGATTGATCTATCATAAGGTTCATGTTGTGATTGATTAAATTGTAAGTTTGGTTGACCGAGAAAGCTGCCTTCTTTCAATTCTTGTCAGTTACAGTAATTTGATGGATTTGTAAGGCTTGAATCATGCGTAAGAAAAATCTATCCCAGCGAGATTGACTTGAAACATTGCAAGTGAGTCTAGGTTGTTCTGAACATACGCCTTTCTTGCATGTCGTGCTGTTTGAATGGACCTCTTGAGGGCTATTTTGCGATGGTATCGAGTTGTTGCTATGTGAAGTGGGGGCGAGTCGTCGATATTGGATGTGGGACTGGTGGTGTAGTGGAAAGTTGGCATGGAACTTGAAGTCGGGGGATTCAAAGTTGAGAGAATCCGGACTCATGTCCAGATTCCGAATTACCGCAAAAAATGGAATCTGGAAATCTGGCCACGCGGCCGGATTTTCAGCCGGATTTCAACTTTGTATCCCCTAATAGTCATCTTTCCAAATGTTACAGTCAAACCGGAAAAGCTTGCCACCAATTCCCCGCCAATTTGCTCGAGTTTTGCGGGCAAAATCGGTCAAGCTTTTCCGGTTTGACTGTATTTGATATGGTAAATTTGACAAATCTGGGCTATGCAGATGTATTTCAGAGATACGATAATATGTATATGATTTGATCGGAAGGATAAGTGGCTCTCAAACCTTACCCAGTTTCAAAAAACCCGGTTGCCCCAGTTGAATTTTTGGCTGGGAGCTGTCAACAAATGTCAACTTAATACACAAAGTTGCTGCCAAAAAACAACTGGGTCAACTGGGTTTTTTGAAAACCGGGGCAGGTTTGAGAGCCACTATAGATAAGATTTCCTATATTCATGTAGGCTTTGATAGATACCAACTCATAATAATGGGGGGAGAATGTTGAACTTGACTCCAGTTCTCACATGAGATAGCTGTTCCCATCATGAGCAACCAACTGGTCAAGATGTGCCTTATGCTTTATTTCCAAAATTAGACGGCAATCTGGACCTTTCTTGCTCTAACTTAGGGTATGTTTGGTAGCGATTATTTTTGTCGATTATTTTGAATAATCGCAATTATTTTGCAAAATAATTGCTGTTGAAAAAATACGTTTGGGACCATTTATGCTACCCCAAAATAAACTCCTTCCCCGTCCCAAAAGGAGTTTAAAAGGGTACTTTGGATAAACGCCAAAAGGGAGTATAACCATGCAATAAACTCCTTTTTGGACTTAACAAAATTTCATTTCAAAAGACTTCAAACCTCCTCGGTGTCATAGCAAGCAAACCAGATGCTATTTCTTTGACTCAATCAACACCTTCAACACTCACCAGCCAATCTTCATTTCTACTTTTAGCTCTTAGCTGCCTTTCCTTCTGATTTTGTCTCACTGATCATTGCCTCCAATCTATCTTGTGTTTCTCAAGTCTCAATTTGAATCTAGAACTGAAATTCATCCTGATCTTTGGTGTAAAAAGTTATTGTCTTTTTTGATACACATATGAAAGCTTTAAAACCAATTTTGATTGTAGAAGCAAATTCTTGATCATTCAATTTAATTTTCTAGCAATTTTGCAATTTCAATCAATCGGTCAATATCAATCAATCATTCAAAATCATTCATTTGTTCAATTTCAATCAACCATTCAATCATGATCAATTTTTGAACGTCCAGAAATACAACACAAATCACCCTTGAAAGATGAGATACATAGAAAGTGAGGCAGAGTATTGGAATTGGATTTTTTGTTGAATTTGATTGGTGATTCAATTCAAGTCAATCATTCAATTTTGCCCGTTCCATCCTAATTGATTGTTCAACATCGACTTTGATTGAAAAGTTTGTTGGATGGGGATAAAGAGGACAAAGATTGTGTCACATGATCATTTCTTGGATTGGACTTTGCCAAAGCATATCCATACCGGTCAATGTGAGGTGGTAGAATGCGACAGTGAAGTGAGGTGAGGTGAGAGAGGGAGTGAGAAACTTTGAAAAACAGTTTGCACACAAGATACGTCTGGTTAGGATTTTCCACCAAACGTGATTTTCTCAAATGGACCCATAACGGAGTTTTTTTGAAGAAAACTCCATCCACTCTTTAACTTGCTGTCTCTCATGAGTGTATATGTATGAAATCATACAATATATTGCAATTTAGTTTATGAGTATCATCTAGTATGATTTCATAAGCCGGTTTGTCCTATTCAAACCTAAAGAGTTCATCTTGAGTTCTCTAGGTTTCTTGGGGGGGGCCCTCTGCCTTGGTAAAGGCTGAGGGAGGTAGGACACCGGCCACAGTAGGAGGGAGACCGCTGAACGGTGGGCTAGGCACTACAAGAGAAATACATACTAAAGAATACCTATAACCAAAAAGGAAACTCATAATTCATATCTTTCTACCATTACTGGGACTCTTTCCCTTACCAATAATACTTACCGGGGTCACTAGAGCTTCAAACCTGTACACGGGGGGTGGGTGGGTTCGAAAAGAAATCTGCAAGCTGAAGAGCTTGAATTGTGTGTGAGAGAGAGAAAGGACAGTGAGGATTTCCAGATTCGAGCGTGAGATTGCGGATGTGGGGGAAATTGACACTCGGGAAAATTTTCAAGGTTGGGAAGTCCTCCCTAACTTGAATTTCCTTTACCAAGTGTCTGGGAAGCATCCTTCGCTATAAGGCTATTCCCTGTATTCGCCCACAGTCCGATCTTGCTCGTATCGTGGAAATAGGCGGTACCGTCGTGCCTTTGGGTACCGCCACTCATCCACTCTTTAACTCACTGTCTCTCATGAGTGTATATGTATGAAATCATACAGTATATTGCAATTTAATTTATGAGTATCATCTAGTATGATTTCATAAGCCGGTTTGTCCTATTCAAACCTAAAGAGTTCATCTTGAGTTCTCTAGGTTTCTTGGGGGGGGCCCTCTGCCTTGGTAAAGGCTGAGGGAGGTAGGACACCGGCCACAGTAGGCGGGAGACCGCTTCCCCTTGACTCGGGATGCAGTCCTGAGCCTGCAATCACCCACCTACTGTGTCTCGTGTCAAGTCGATGGACAACCCCCCCGGGCTATGTGGCTTGTCGTGTTATTAAAAACTACAATCTGTCAAGTTCGTATACAGCGAACTCAAAAAGGATCTGCATGGATCTACTCGGTGTCACATTCCTAAGTCAACCATAACACCGGCGAAGATCCTCCGGTCAACTCCTAAATTTGACTTCCTCTAATACACGTAGCGTTTCTAATAACTCCTCTTTGCTATACTCTCTGATATATAACTTGTAAGCTTTTGACTTCCAACGCCCGACTCTAACAATCTCTTCCAACGGGTGACTTAAGTTCCACCTCAATGATGCACCTCCTACGCGAAAGGAGTGCCCCGTAAGTCGGCTTCCTTCCTGATTCAACCACGTTTCCGAAAACAATTTCTGACATCTCGCCTTTGTCAAGGTTATCCTTTTCCCATCGCGGGGGTAAGAGAACAACGGATTGTTGTCTGTAGCTTTCGTATCATTAATGAGCCTACGAATAGCGTCCACTGGATCCAATAGGGAAGACTGGCGCTGGCAGTGAATTTCTTGTATCTCGTCAACCGCCGCAGTTTTTGCTGATTGAATTTTTATCCTGATATAATGTCCATCTGGGTCCCAAATCAGATCGTTTACTCGGATCTGATCTATCTTACAGGAGGATTTCACCAACTCCCCCAGCCTCGCCATACCCCAAAAGGCTGTCAAGGCTACCGTGTAAGCTACTTGTCTTTCTAATTCTCCTGTTGCGAGATCCTTCACCAAATCGAACAAGTGTCTGACCAAGACCGGGTTCTTCTTCTCTTTTGGTTCTAGGCGAAGCTCTAACTTTTGCGCAGCTTTGAGTATTGCTTCCACCCTCGGAGTCTCCTTGTGCGGATAGTCGAAGCCGTGGAACAAATGCCAGGCTTTGACTCCTGACAAGTAAGTCCGGATCGTATTTGATTTGATAGGGGGGCAGTTATCTACATCTGGTCGTTGATCCAACTTTGGGCCTGCCCAAACAGCGAAGTGACATAGAACTTCAGGGTCGATTGGCAGAAGGAGGCGTCTCGGGATGTTATACTCTTTTGCGAAGGTCATCAATTTGGAAACTCCGGCGTTATAGTGTTTTAATGTCGCCGGCGTCCAGGTTCCACCTTTTAACATGTAAGCTTTCACTGCGTTATCACTTGATGAGTCTACTCCATTTTCATCCTTCAAAAACTCCATTATCTGATTGACTTATAAATTAATCGATTAAAGTGACGTTTTATAATTCTTCGTATTAAATTTCTAATGTTGCGATCGAGAATTGTTGATCATCACCGGCGGTACAGAACAGGATCAATGCCTCCTAGTCTCCCCGATTCTCGACCATGGAACTTTTGATCACTCACTCCGATCGGGGCGATCGGTACTCACGGCGAAACTGCTGTCTATAGAGGCACAGGGGAACACACATACAACCGGAACACGTTTCAAATTACATTTCAAGGAATTCAGCTAACGATTTCAAGAAAACGTCATCGTGCGTTTCAACCACCTATCTTCATCTAAAGAACTTGGCGAACAACATCACGTAGGTCACTTGGCACTTCGATCACCACAACGTCATCTGCAGATCGCTTGTCTTTCCCCACGACAACAAGTCTGCCATATTCTCTCCTGATTTTACATGTTGTGCTACAATATCGCAGTGTAAGTGCTCCAACAACTTTTGAATCCTTTTCCATTCTTTGTTTACTTCCACGTCTCCTGACTTCCTGTTATCCACTGCAGCCTGCGAAGTTGTGTTATCGGTAAGTACAATAAACGACTTCCCTCCTACATTCCTAAAGGTGCTGAGCATTATCAAACCTAGACGAATTGCAACGGTCTCAGCCCAGGAAATATTTTGTTTCCCTCTCAAAGCTTTCTGCATATTCCACCCTTCCTTCAGATCGAATTGGGCCCCCTTGGACCCGACTAGCACTCCAATGCCAGTTAGCAATGCGTCACCGACCCACTCTACATCTATTGGAACTTGATCTGGTATTATCCGTCTTTGTTTAAAGGACTTCATTGCCGCCTGCCATTCCAGTAAATCTTCCTGTACGTCACCCGGAATTTTTCTTTTCGCAGATGCCACTTGCCATGCACTCTCCCACCTATATAAACTCGAGAGGTAGCACTTTAGATGAGGAACAATGTGTGTAGTATGAACTAACCTTCCTACAAATTTTTGCACTTTTTTCAGGTTAAACGACCCTTCTGGTACCAGGAATTCCTCTATTTCATTTAGGCGAGCATCAAACTTCTCATCAGGTAATCGCACCGTTCTTTCTTTTGAGTTCCAAATGAATCCAATGTATCTTTGCTCCTCCGCAAAGTCATGGACCTTTTCCGCATTCGAAGAAACTCCCATCTCTGAACTAAATGCAACGATATCTTGTATTGATGTATTATTGTCTACATCTTTCACAAGTAAGTTGTCGTTGACCCATCGGAATGCTTTGGTCAGATTAAAGGCTAATACAATTATTTGTTTCCATAAATCAGCAGGTCTTCCAAACACGCCGCACCCTGCGACTCCACCGAATTGAATCCGCGAGTCCAGCCATAGTCTATTCGATAGGTCCATGAGAAACAGGAACCTCCATTGCGACGGGTGAATAGGAATCTGCCAATAGGCCTTTTCCCAATCAAACAAGGCGAGTAAGTAATTTCCTTGATGATCTCTGAAGAAAGCTGCTACGATCTTAAAATCGTCCCATGTCGTGGCATAATCTGTCTTGTCAACAAAGCTGTTAACTGATAGTGTGTCCTCGATTTCGTGAGGAAAAGACAGGTCGTTGATTATTCTGAAGGAACCATCTCCATTAATGACACTTCCCATCGGACTAGACCTGAAGAAACCTATTTTGGCGAACACCTCTTCATGAGTAAAAGGTCTGAAGATCCTTTTTGCTCTCTGTTCCTTCTCTAACGTGTTTGCTATCTTTTCCGCTGCCATTTTTGCTGATTCATGGTTATCGGGAGTGTACCACCTTCTATCTCCCATCGTATGATCAGGTATACCCTGGTGAAACCCGTCTAAACATCCCTTTATGACTTCTTGCGCATCTTTTTCAATCCCATACAAGGCCACCAACGACCTCCATCTCGATAGATTCAGGTCACAAACGGCATACTCTAATGGCCACCTACTGTCATAGTGTCTGCCTGAGTTCTTATATGGCTTTATTCTTACAACACTCACTTCGTTAGGCACCCTCAGTCTAGGTCCGTGATCAGGTAAGGCAAGTTCCTTCCTCCAGTCAAACCTATAGGCAAGTAATGGAAAGGCAATTGAAGGTTAGTCAAGGGCAGAAATTAATCACAGAGTCCTGTCATACGACGTTTATTTCATGGAGACCACGACATCAATGGCGGATGTCTCATTTAGGTCAGAGGGAGAAACGACGATCTCTACAATTGACAGTCTACAAACATTGTGACTGGTTACAAATCAAGAAGAAACTAATCCAACCACAATCGTTATACCCGACTATCTTTGGGTGGTGGTAAAAAGGGTACGTCTAGAGGAAATTTCATCTCTTTGAAAGGAAATAATTCGGCCAATGGCTTACTTTGCCTTCCCGTTGTTTCCGCCGTACTTAGGGCCGTTTGCCTCTCCTCTACGGTCGTCGCGTCTGTCATCCTGACGCCAAGAACCACCACCTTCTCCTCTTCGGTTGGCAAAACGATCGTTCTCTCGACCACTACCGTATCTTTCACTATCACGACCACCACTACCTCCGTTCCAGCCTCCTCCGCAACCGCGACCCCTCACGTTTCTCCCATCACCTCTTCTATCGTCGTATTGTTGGTAGCTTGGGTTGTTAGGTCCTTCATAGAAAGGTTGAGGTGGATAATGGTTGGCATGTTGCCAGGACCGGGCAATGGGCTTGCCATAATGAGGAGCGTGACTAGAGGAATTCGCGACCTGGTATTGTTTCTGGTGATTGAACGGTTGATATTCACCGGTGATAGGGTGAATGTTGGCTTTTGGTTGGCCTTCAGCGTACGGGTTAATGTCTTGAAACCGGGTTGAAAATCACTGAGGCGTTCACATTCGGTTCGAGCTTCTCTTTCTCGATTTTCATCACGAACAGCGGGGTTTGCTAACTTGCCATCCGCATTCTTAAAGGTCATAACCGTCGACCAAATGGCTTGATTGTATCTAAAGGCCACGATCCAGGATGCCCACTCTCTTTTAATCGCCATTACATTCTCTCGGTGAATAACGAACTTATCAGCAACATCTCCGTGTCCGTAGTGACGTATATAAGAAACAAAAAGGTCTAAGGCCGATATCCATTCTCCAAAGTTCATTCTCCATTCATCAGGAACATCTAGACCGGTATAACGATCGTCTTCACTGTCTTTCTTTTTCTTGACTCTTTGGGACTGGCGAACTAGGTCTAATCGTAACCACTGAGGATTGAAAATCAATAGGGGAATGTATCCCTCGAATGGTTTCATCTTAGCATCGAACCAGGGTGATAAGGCTACCAAACCGTCAACTTCTATTCCAGTCTCGCTTACTTCCACTTTTTTCATTTCTGCAGCTTTAGGTTCATCATCGTCCTTGGTCAAATCGACTTGTTGTGGCATTTTCTTCAGGATCGATTTCTCCTTCTCTTGGGCTGGCGCAGCGACCCGTGATGGCGTGACAATTGAACTAGCTAGAGCAGTAGACATGCCGTTGAGAGCATGGTTTGGAGTAGATTGGTTGTTGACAACAGTAAGGCCTTTAGCTTTCAACCAGGAATGGAAACCGCGGGGGGGACTATCGCCCGTTTCTGCGACCATGTTTCTACGTGTTGGGGAACGTACTGTACGAGGAAATTCAATTAAAGATATGTTCAGTTATCACTCTCAGTGCTGGAGGCTTCACGCGTTTGGTGGCATCACCAAAGGTGGGAAAAACCGAACTTCGCTATACGCGGCATCACTCTGGGTGGTTACAATTGAATTTGTGGCTTACAATTTGGCACATTATCTATATTATCTCTTGACAGTAAACCACCTGAGTGTAACACCAAAGTTCCTGGCGTCGATGGTACGTCTTGATTGTTTGGCGACTTATTGGTTGGAGCGATGACAGCTGTTGAGTTGGTCGACGTATTTCCTTCCTCACCGGGTACCGTCAAAGTAACGACTGGTGTGGTGGGCGTTTGAGCATTAGTCCTATTGGAGACTGTTGAATTTCCACAGCCGCGTCCTCTGCTTCGACCACGACGACTTTCAAGTGTTGCAGTTGGAACGACAATATCAGAATCTGGTGGAGGGACTGAACCCCCTCTTAACCTACTGCTAGTCCTTCTCAGCATTTCATTGAAATTTTGCGTGTTGGTAGTGATCTTGTCTGCTGTCAACATTTTCTTAACTTGAATAAGGATTTAAATTTTTGATAAAGGATAACCCCAAGTAATGATATCTTTTTCGAAAAGAAATCTGCAAGCTGAAGAGCTTGAATTGTGTGTGGGAGAGAGAAAGGACAGTGAGGATTTCCAGATTCGAGCGTGAGATTACGGATGTGGGGGAAATTGACACTCAGGAAAATTTTCAAGGTTGGGAAGTCCTCCCTAACTTGAATTTCCTTTACCGAGTGTCTGGGAAGCATCCTTTGCTATAAGGCTATTCCCTGTATTCGCCCACAGTCCGATCTTGCTCGTATCGTGGAAATAGGCGGTACCGTCGTGCCTTTGGGTACCGCCACTCATTTGACCAATAAACTCAATTGCCCCAGGGCAATGTAACTGGGGTCAAACGGAGTTTACAATCTGTAAGTGCAACCAAACATACCCTTAACTAAGTCCCTCTGTAAGCAGACACTATTTCCTCGCAAGCTTGGGTATCTGGAGAGGGACTTCTGTATTATCGGGCTTCCCTGGTGAGCCAGCAGGGGGTTCAAAATTTGGGTTTTGGTGGGAGGTTTTTTGAAACCTCAAAAAGTCATACTTCCTCTCAATCAAGCCCCTTGCCCATTTGGACTGGAGCTACCTGTGCCTGTTCCCGTCATTTCTGTCTATTCAGATTTCTTATATCTCACTCTGAGCTTTCTCAAGAAAGGAGTGAAGTTTTTGAATTTTGAAATTTTGTTGCAGGGAACAATTCCATGGGCAAAACAAAATTTAAAAGAACACATTCTGTTTGCTCTTGCAAGACAACAGCTTGTTAATCAATGTACTTCGTTCAAAAACAAAGGTTGTTCAATTGCTTTGAAGACTTTTCTCTCCTCATATTTTGTGTATTGTATTAACTACAGGAGTTATGAGAATGTAGACAATGAGGTGCATTCGAGGTCCTGCTGGTACACCAAAACTAGCCGGTAATACACAAGTCCCTCTCCAGGGCACCGAGCTTGCGAAGGTAAGAAGGCCCTGCAAGATTTATGGGACTTGTGTTAAGTTAGTTTCTTGCTTTTATTGGCTGGACTTGGTTTTATTGTTTTTGGTGATTCAAACAACCACTGTGCTTTGATGCGTGGAGTGACATCATGCTCCACTCAACCTTCAGGACATCTGGGTTGCACATACACAATTTAATTTGGCAGGGGGTCAATCATCATTGTGACGTAAGAGGGGGAGGTAGAATTTCATAGTGCGTGGAGGCAAGACCTTGGCAATTTGGGATCAAGTAAATACTCGATAATTTGCCCTTTTTGGCCCCGCCGACTCAAATTGCCAAACCTTCAATCAGGTTGGATTCTGGTTTTTTCATTGGAGTGGTTTGCTGCTCATTTGACTCAAGCTCAGTTTACTGTCCCAAGTTGTGCTTTCCCTCAACTTTATATGACAAAAATTCACGGAGCTAAATTAAAATTGCCAAAGAAAATCAATTCTTCAGAAAATAACAAGGAATTATTATCTAAATACTAAAAAGATGGACCACTTGCATGAGTTTTGGTCCCTTTTCTTACCCGTCCACCAGGTCCGATTTCGGATTTCATTCTATTGCTTTTTAAGCGTCTTATTGCTTCCCAGCACCATTTCTTATTGCTTTTATGACTGTACACGGTACTCGCATGACTCGAGTCTAGACGATGTGGTGATCAATTTATGGGATCAATTAAAAAATTCACAATTACCAGTTTACCAGTTTATTAGCAGGATTCAGCAGGAAAGAAAATTCAAAATGGAGGTTTTTGATCAATTGAAGCTCTTGTAGGCTTATGTATTGGTCATTAGGTCAACATTACATCATTTTATTTCACATTATATATTAAGATCATTATAGTTTACTTACAAATTTATTACAAAAAGAAAGAAAGAAAAACATAAGAAAAATTCGAAATTATAGGTATAAAGGTTGGAAAATGGTTTTTAGGTTAGTAAAAATAAAGTTATGGGTATTATGAGGTTAGAATATGAAAGAAAAACATTATATGATACTATGAAAATTTTAATCTTCAAGGTTGATAAGTAGAAACAGAAGTTATTAGGAAAAAAGCACTTTTTCGAAGTTGGTAAACAAGAGGTACACGTGTAGTTTGGTTGTGTAATAGTGGTAGTGATGGAGTTTAAGGTTGCCAAGAGGATTTTCCGGGATTTTTAAGGCTATAGATGATGATGTCATATTACATGAGCAAGAAAAAGATAGTAGTAGCTGTGAAAAGTGAAGAAAATGGGTGAAATTCGTGGAAAATGGAGGTTTTCAGCTAATTACATATGTCAAATGACGTCAGAATAGGTTGGTAGATGGCTCATTCAACGCAGAAGAGTGGATTACATAATGTACAAACTTTAAATCATTAGTAACGGAGGTGTGTGTAAAAAGTTATAAGGCAAATAAAGAATTGGTGTGAATCTCGAATTTACAGTCACAAGTCATATGTAACACTAAAAACCTTAACTTCACAACTCAATATCTTACTCATCACTCATCAGAAGTAGGTCATGTAGGTGTCAGAAATGATCAGTAACACGTGGGCTACAAGATGCACTTTAGTAATCAAAAATTGGAGCACATCTGAAAAAATTCGTAATCTCAAAAATTGGTTTTCAGCTAGTTTACAAGGAAAAAATCACCTGTATTCATCATAAGAAGTGCTGTACATCATATTATTGCGTCATTGATCACTTTTAGCTGTGAAAATTACATCATTTATTAGTAACAAAACCATTACATTGCGTCATCATAGGGTTTTTAGGGAATTTTGGGCGGATTTGATTGGTTTTGAGGCTGTTGACCATTGTAAAAGTTCTAGTACATTGTTATATATACTTTGAGAGGGTTTTGGGACTGTTGTTCCCCTTTTTTTTCTTTATCATTTACGCCATTATTATTTTGTTTATCATCATAAACTTATTTTAATAGTACCTGTTCACTTAAATACGCCCTTTATTACAGTTATAAAGAGAAATTTACTTTAGTTTTATAGTCATAAAGACTTATTGGGAATAATATCAATCAGATATTGCTTATTTTTTTTCAGTTATCAATTGGGAATAACACTATAGCAGTGTTGATAGTAATACAAAGTGTGCTTTTGAAGTTAAAATTACGTGTGAAGTTATATTTCTCTGGTGCCTTATCAGTACTCAATACAACAGAGCTCTTTCTGATTGTGTTGTTTTAGAAGAGCAGTCCTTAGACAACTTCTACTAGTCATTTTATTAGTAGATTATCCTCTTCCAGCTCTGTATAACCCTTGTTGGGTTATAAGTTCTACAACGAGTCCTGTTCAGTGTCAATTGGTCTTACTTGATTTAGTATTCCCCAATTGATGCTTTTTTCATGTTTTTAGCTGTCCGATTGTTCTCCTCAGCTTTTCTTCTGTGCACATATCAACTGTCAATTTTTTAATGAAGGCACCATACCTACTCTTGTTTCAACAGATTCCTTCTTTGGTTCCCTCCTTTTTGAGGAAAGCTCATTTTCTGTGTGAATTGAAGTTTTGAACAATGACAAAATTGTCCATGGGTGCATTTAGCGCACCCAAGGTGTTTGCAATCACTCGATTATACTTGATCGAGCTTGTCCTGTTGATTGTTCCAATTGAAATTCTAATTCAATCATGTTTTTTTGTTCCTTTCAATCTGAAATGCATTCTATTTCTGCTTTGTCCTCTTTGTTAATCTTATATCAGCTTTTCAAGGTGCTTTTACAAGTGCTTGCTTTTAAAAGTGAGGTGCACCCAAGTCACTGTCGCCTCAATTTCACATATTGCCTATGGCTATTGAGTTAGACTATAAAAAGGCATTCTTTTTGCCATTGTTTTGGGGTTATCTCACCCCTACAATCTATCGATTATCTAATTTTTGTTATTCCATCATCCTACATTGTTATATATGAATCTGTCAGTCGTGTTTATAATCTCTTTCTTCTGTTTGTGTCTGATTTAGTGCAAATCCACCGTCAATCACCCTCGCCGCGACGTAACAACTCAATAGTCTGTAAGGGTATCTCTGGAACAAATCATCTTGAGTATCAAGGGAATTTTTTGACGTACGCAAAGGACACTACTTTTTGTCGTTGTATGAAGTGTAACTTCTCTGTTTTAATCTACGTATGCATATGAAATGTTAGTAGGACAATGGCTTTCCAAATTGCTATGTGAATCCTGAATACTTGCTATCTGTAAATTGGATCTTGCTCATATTTGTACATACAATATTGCCCTTTGCTACTTTCTCTTTCAATCATCTCATTGAACTCCATAGCTTGGATCATCAAGCTTTTAGCATCATTGAAGATTGTTTGTAAAAGAACTACTATACAGCAGTATGGTCCAATTAATTTGAAGAATATCTTTCTGGTTTTGCTTATGCTGTAGTCATCACATGCATATTTCTTATCTTGCTTTTGATTCAGCTTTTGGATGACTTCAAACTGGTTCAAAAGTATCTTTCCAAAACCATCTACATTGATTGTTATCAACCAGTCATCATTGGTATATTAGCTGAATAAGGTTGTGATTTTATTGTGTTATGCCGGGCCTGAGTAATGTAGTATCAGTGTACGTATGTGTGTTCCACAATCAATTGGCTCCGTTTTGCAATCTTATTCCAGTTAAAATCTGTTAAAATTGGATTTGAGACTTCTCCTTCATTTATCACTTGAGATGTGGTAGCCAGCCACCTCTTCAAAAGGGTCTCAAAACATATCAAATAAAAGTCTTGTTGATGTTGTGCAGTAATTCTTTGAGCAAGTTTTATTTCTCCCCATTGAGACAATTTCAGTTTGAGATTGATAGAAATCCGCTTTAGCCTCCTACACCGCATACCTAAAAAAATGGAACCAGACCAAGAACAAATCAGTAAGGAAAAATGGCACACTGAAGCACAATGAAGCAGAGGTAAAAGGATTGTATTTCAAGTCAATCAAGTGAAGGAGACAGGATTATCAAGATAGAGCAGGAGCAAGGGAAGGTATAACATGGTATCAGACAACTCCTTATGGTAATTGAGACATTCATCAAATATTAAACTGTCTGCACTTGAATATGTGGAAATTGCCAATCAAAATCATAGAACTTGACGGCTACTCTTCCACTGGTAAGTTTTGTTGCCTCAAGTTAAATGCCTATTTCATACCTATATGACACTACAAGGTAAGACATTAGGAATAGTTAAAATTTGGCATATTCTTGGCAAAAAAAGGTCTTTTGTTTGTACCAGGAAGTTTCTTGTATTTATGCTAATAGGTGCATATCCAATCTTCTGGTTGACTCTTCAGATGCCCTTCATCACCACGAGAATATACAAAGCAATTGGATCAATCCCTAAATCTCAGTCAGAATATCTTGACCACATCTTTCCTGCGAGAACTATTTGAACTCTGTGTTACAGCCAAGCTAAAGATGAGGCCTGATGATACAGAAAGAGAATACATCTTACCAGGCTATGGCTTGGTCAAGTCAACGGCCTTGCAGCTTTTGGACTCTGAAACAGGAGACTGTGTTATGGCACAAATGATAGCCAATTGCATGAAATGTAAGCTGTTTAGTGGCTTATTGAAGAGGAAAGAGCTGATAAAATGTTTATCAGATTCTAAAGTGGAACCTTTATCAATAATTGCATGCAACTAAATATTCAATCACAAGACCAGAACATCCTATGACTTGAATGTTTTGGTTTGTTATGGAGGGGATGTGAAAGTTTCAATTTCTCAACCTTCATTACTTGGTATGGTAATGTCTGAGGATAAGAGAGAATAATGCCTTGTAATAAATTTTCTAGCATAGGAAAACTGGGACAGTTTTGGTCTTTGAGGTCATTCTTCAACGTCTGGATTAACCATCAATGGTACCAATGACAATTGAAGACTAGCTAATATTGAAACAACAAAATAACCCTTGCAAAAGTCGTTGTAATGATTGAACACTTCTTTAATTAGCAAAGGTTGAAAACAGCAATCACATTATTATATAGCTCATGGTGAATACTTTTTACAATAGATACTAATTGTTCAATAAATGTTAATAAGAAGTGTCACATCTGTATAATGCTTTCCTTGATTAAACTCCCACATGTTTGAACAAGGTAACCATTATTTGGTAGAATCACAACCAGTGTGAGTGAAGATAACTATTGTTATATGCAGACGTCATGCTTTGGGCATGTCAGTGTGAAAGTGGTACCAGACATCAGCTGTGATGTTGATACATGAATAGTTTTGAAGTTGTTGGCCCAGGTGAAATTGTGACATCTACAAGAGGGTAAGGCAAACAATTGCTCCGTTAATTAAGTATAGTCAACATGATTGATTCAATATCTTTGGAAATTGTCTGAAGGATCAATTCAGGTAACCCTGCATTTTTGGGTTTTTTACTTTTGTGGTGGATGTGCAAGGGTGTGAATATGAGATATTTAGTGAAAGTGAGTGTTTTCTGATTTTTAGACTGATAGCTTGAGTCAGGCAGAGGCTAATATGATTGATTACTTGCATGTGTGGACTTTACCAGTCCAGGAATACCTGGATAGGAAGTTTGTCAGGTGACATATATTTGATGGTTGTTCAACATATTGGTAAACAAGGATCCTGGTTAGTCCCTATTTGAAGCAGAACTTACTATACTTTCTCACAATTCAATTTTTAAAGAGGGTCTTAGCATAAGAGTTGTTCATGGCCAGGTATCACTCAATATGAGAGTGGGTCATGGAAAAGAATTATGTAGTAAAGCATCAAGTTGTGACATACAATTCTTTTGTTTATTGGATTAAGGTACTGAACAGATGTTTCAGCTCAATTGTAGGATGTTTTGGGACATCAGGGATATTTTCAATCAAAGTTCTTTAACTGCCCACATGGAGTTTTTGTCCAAATTGTTTACCTCTTCTACATTAACTTGCAAACAATTGTATGTCTCATAAAACATACCCTTGTTATTTTATGTTTTCCCAAAATGTCAAACTTTGCCCTACCCAAATGGTTTGAGGTGTTAAACATCTTTGTGTAACTCATACAAGATTCTGATTGGGTCCAACAGGTGGAATTGTATATGGGAATAGAAACCATTACATTAGAAAACGTAGCAATGCTAGGCGGAGTTTGATATACGTAGAACAAGCCTTTGTTAAATTTATGTCATTATTGACATAGTGAAATCCTGGATTTGAGGTTCCCATGCAGGAAATTTTATGGGTGGCTTTACAGGATTTTTATCCCTGTTACACTATGCTGGTTGTGTCCTACCAAAACCATTGATATAAGCAACTTGGTAATTGAGGATATGCACAAACGTCAGGGAGAACTTATCAAACATTATTTTAAAATTCAGAAAGCCCAGGACAATGGCTTGAACATTTCAATAGATTTGCAGATTAGAATTTTAAGAAATCAACAAGCAACATTATCTTGCCTGACATCCGTATTCCGTGATGTAAGGTTTTATTGCCCTACCCTATGACACCAAACAAAAGTTGTGAAGTTATGTGTTCAAAGTATTGATATTACCAAGTTGGACATTGAGGATATGGAACAACATCAGGGAGAACTGATCAATCATCATTTTCAATGCAGAGCTCCCAGGATCATGGCTTGAACAGTGTAAAAGAGTTTCAGATCAAACTCTGAGGAAATCAACAGTATCTTGCCTGAAATCCAGCTTGCAAAAGAATTACTTGCATGTGATTTGAATGGGTTGCACTCCCAGCAAAAGGTAATTTTCCCGAGCAAAAAATGATTACATTTAATGCATTTTTAATCAAAAATGCTCATTTAATGCTGAATAATGCTGATTTAATGCTGATTTAATGCTGATCAAATGCATTTTCAATCATTTGTTGCTCTAAATGTATTCATTTTTTACTTGGGAAAATTACTTTATGCTGGTAGTGTTGTACAATTACAATGCACAGAACCACAGAGCTGACATCAGAAACCAATGTTCTGGTATGTAAGTTTTTATTGCTCTACCCTACCACATCAAGAAATTGAGCAGTTATTTGTTTTATAGTCTATCAGTCACCAGATTACACTACGGGAATGATTAAGTTCAAAACCCGATTGAGCAAAGTTGCGGTGTCCAAGTTGGCAACTTTTCTCAATCGACGATCTGGTTCACATCTGGTTCACATCTCGTTCACAGGTTTCCCTTGAGTTGTACTCTCCCTCGTACACGATCAAATTTCAATTTGTCCGCACCGAGCTCCTTTCTTTGTTGATCAATCATCTGGATCACAACCAAAGGTCATATTTTCCATCACACCATCCACCAATTCCCTGTCCATATCTCAAAATGTCCATCAACTTCATTGTTGTTTAGCATCAGCAATGAGCAACCTAAAGAACGGTGTCGGGACAATGCTTCTTGCAGTGTGACAAAAGCACTGCAAGTAAACCTGGAAAGTAAGACCAGAATACATAGTAGCAAGGACAATGCCTGATGACTTGCAAGGGATTCTATGTATGTACTACATATGACCACGTGTCGAGAATAGAATGAGATTGGGGTAGCAGAAGATAGCTCGAGGGAAACTTGTGAACAAGATGTGAACAAAATCCGTGATTGAGCAAAGTTGCGGACTCGGACACTGCAACTTTGCTCAATCGGGTTTTGAACTTAATCATTCCCGCGGTGTTAGAAAGCTTCATTTGCCTTGCAGATTTCTCTTCACATGAACCTTACATTACTGGGGCACTGGAACATTCAATAGAGGAGGGTGTCAACAAAGATGATTTTTTTCAAGTATGTGCTATGTTTCTTCACAGATATTGAAGCTGGGTTGCTATGCTTTCCTAATATGGTCCATATGGTTTACATAGGGACATCAAGAATAAAACTGGATTTCATGTGGGATCTCATGTGGCAACTTTCAAAAGTAGAGAAATATTGTTAATGATTGGGTTGCACTTTGGTGTGGTTTTCCTGGTGTGGAGATCACTGTGTTTGAGTTAAACAAATTCTGTATTTGTTCTTTTCATGTTTCCATTGGCCTCATTAGAGCATCCACAGCCGTGCCGTAAATTGATATTGTACGGAGGGTGGCACGGATCATTTAGGGAAGTGTTTGAGGCATGATTTTCAATTGATGCACAGCCGTGATTCCGTACAGTACGGCTTGAAGCATATTTGGCAAGGTGAGTTATGGGCTATTGATCATCAAGGGGGATGACTGCAGGGAGTGTCGGCGAGGAAGTGGGAGTTTTATGGGAAAAGCAAGGTACGGATGAATTTAGGGAGCAAGCCGAAATAGAACAAATTTCTTCTATTTTGGCTTGCACGGAGGAAATGCCCTTAGCTATGTGACAATTTAGGGCATTGGCTGTGGATGTTTTTGCCCTAAACTTCCGTACGACACGGTTTACGCCACACGGCTGTGGATGCTCTTAATATGGCAATTCAGGTGCCTAGAAAGGAAGTTTTGGAAACATGATGATAAGAACTTGATACATTGTATAAGCAATACAGAGTATACAGTGATGAGAGGAGGAACCGGGTTGAGTCATTGTTCATTGTTAAGTACAATAATTGGATACAATTGTAGCATAGTTTCCCTGTTGCAGGCATGCCCGCATAGTCTCTAGTTTTGCACCAAAAAGATATGCAGGGCTTGCTCTCAATGACAGCATCCCAAAACTTAAAGAAAAAGTTGAAAAAGTTGATGGCTTGGTATGGATTTATTGTTTCAAAAGAAACAACAAAAAAGATATGCATGGAATCCTCTCAGTGAGAGCATTCCAGAACTGTGATTAGCTGGTGATTACAAGAAGTTTTGTAGTCCAGCAATTGTTTTGGGCCTTGGTTTGAAATTGAAAACAATTTGCCTCCACGCACTATACGTCACAGACTCCTTTACACCGAATACCCTGGTGTAAAACAGTTCCGGTGTAAAATTCCAAAAAAGGCCCTTGTTTTTGAATTTTATACCAATATTTTAATTTTTTTCCGTGCAAAAAATCCCTGTGTCAAAGTTTCAGTGTAAAAACATGGAACCCCAGTGCAACATGTATTTTTACACAGACATTTTTACACTGGGATTTCTGGTGTAAAAAATCTCAGTGTAAAAAAGCTGACTTGCCACCAAAAGTCAAATTTTACACTGAGACTTTTTACACTGGATATTCCGGTGTGAACAAACACAGTGTAAAAATGTGTTTAATTTAGCAAAGTGCAATTTTACACCAACTATCAAAAAAGACAAAATGACAAAAGAGATGAAAGAAAGGTTATTACCAAGTCACGCGCATCAACACCTCTTTCCTGTGGGATCAACCTCCAATACATCAGCCACCTCAATGGAGGGATGCTCTTCAACTAATTCCCAGCCTTTCTATTTGGATTTCCTGGCCTTGGGTTCAACCTTAGCTTTATGCGGCAGGTTGCGTTTGGCTTTGAAAAACTGCACAAGACTTGAACTGCTTCATTATGATCACCAGAAGTATTTTGCTTACAAGGTTTCCTCACCACCTCAGCCTCCCCTGTGTCAACTGCTGTAGCCTTTTTTGCAGGCACTGTGGTAGGTTTTTCACAGGTGCTGCTATAGCTTTTTTTGCAGGTTGGCGTTTAGTTCAGGAAAATTTGGTCAATCAGCTTAAGGTGATATGTAAAAATTGAAATGATGTTGCACTTACCAGGCACCTTCTTGACTACTATTGGTGCAGAAACCGCAGATAACTCATCCATCAAAGGTCTAATCAGATCTTTTTTTATCGCCGCCCTTTGGATATTGATAACAAAAGAAGATACTTCTGGTTTGTCCTTGTTTTCCAGAACTGTTGTCACTTGGATTTGGCCTGCTGCCTCCAAAAGGGAAATCATGTGTTGGCATCAAAAAAGGGATGGCTGAATGCTTTTTGGGAAACACCTTCATAAGACCACAAATAGAGTTTTTGATATGGTCTACTTCTGCTGTCAAAGGCATCTGTGAGTAAAACACCCAGCTGGTGTTGGGAGAACAACAAGCTAAGCTGGTAGCATCAGTGCCTCCCAGCTGAGCTCTCCCTCTGTCAACAAGCGCATCAAAGGACCACACCCCTAAAATTCCCTTGACAGATCACACACTCCTGCACCAGTAATGGGAGTGGCCCTAGTATCTTCTGGAAACCGTCATGTATTTGACTCCACCCATTTTGATTCAATCAGGCCAATCAGTCTCACCCTGGTACCATTGTGGTGATTTGTTTATGAGCTCAATCAAAAAATTAATCATTATTACTTTACCAAGTTATTAGAAAACTTCAGTGTAGCAGGAAATTCAAAATGGGGGTTTTCAGATCAATTGAAGCTCTTATAGGCTTATGTGTGGTTAATGGGTCAAGATTATGTCATCATATTTCAAATATATTCTTAAGATCATTATAGTTTACTTACAAAGTTATCACAAGAAGACATAAAAGAAAAAGATAAGAAATTTTTGAAAATATAGGTATATAGGTTGGAAAATGGTTTTTAGGGTAGTAATATTAGGTTATGGGTTTTATGAGGTTAGAATATGAAAGAACAACACTATATCATACTGTAACAGTTTGAATCTTGAAGGTTGATAAGGAGAAACAGAAGTTATTAGGAGAAAGGTACTTTTTTGAGGATGGTAAACCAGGGTTAGACATGTAAATTACATATGTAAAGATGGTAGTAGCAAGATTTAAGCTTGCCAAGGGGATTTTCTGGGATTTTTAAGGTTATAGAAGATGATGTAATATTACACAAGCAAGAAAAAAGGAGTAGCAGCCGTGAAAAGTGGTAAAATGGGTGAATTTCGTCAAAAATGAATGTTTTCAGCTTATTACATATGTTAAATGACATCAGATTGTGATAGTAGATAGATCATTCAACGCAGAAGAGTGGATTACATAATGTGAAAAACTTTAAATCACTACTAGCTGAGGTGTATGAGAACAGTTATAAGGGAAATAAGAAATTGGTGTGAACTTTGAATTTACAGTCACAAGCATACATGTAACACCAAAAACCTTAACTTCACAACTCAATAACTCATTCATCACTCATTACAAATACCTGATATGGCACCATTTATTGATCAGTATCACGAGCTCTACAAGATGCACTTTAGTAATCCAAAATTGGACCCCATCTGAAAAAAAAAATTTAATCTCAAAGATTGGGTTGCAGCTAGTTTACAAGGAAAAAATCACCTGTATTCATCATAAGAAGTGTTGTACATCATATTATTGTGTCATTGATCACCTTTGGCTGTATGAATTACATCATACATTAGTAATATGATCATTACATTGCGTCATCATATGGTTTTTAGGGTTCTTTAGGCGGATTTGGCTGGTCTTTGAGGCTGTTGACTGTTGTAGGAGTTGTTACATGTGGATATAAGTACTCTCTGATGATTTTGGGATTGTTGTTCCCTTTTGTGCATCTTATAACTTTGTTGTAGTGTTATAAATCATCATTTATTTACTACATTTGTTAGATCCGCCCCTTCAAAGCAAGGAGAAATTTATTTAGGTGTGTTAAAGACTATAAGTCCCTTTGGGAATTATACTTACAACAGTATTGCTAGTAATAAACATTGTTTGTGGACTTTTTGCGTTTAAAATCTGGAATAATACTTACAACAGTATTGAGAACATTTCTCTGTTGCCTTTTATCTGTGTCTCTGTTATCACAAAGTGGTCAGCAAGTGACTTTGTGCTGGTTTCTTTGAAGAAGGCAGTCTTTAGGCAACTTCTACTATTTTCACATAGTAGATTATCCCTTCTTAGGTGTTGTAAATCTCTTGTCGAGCTTTAAATACTACACCAGTCTTAGGGTCATTGAGCACCTTTTCCTTCAGCTTTTCCTTTGAGATTGGATCTGCCTTCTTTGACTTGTCCCACTCGTGTTGATGGGTACCTTGATGTCAAAGTAAAGCCCACCCTTCCTCACTATTTTTATCTAGCTCCGCCTCAAATTGACACATGGCATCACATTTGATATGTGTTTGAAGACTGTCACAAGTTGATATCGGACAAGCAGTGTGGTGCACAGGATCTCTATTTAAGCAAAAAAAATTAAAAATTATGTCAAAAATTGTGTTTTAGTCAACATCAAATTTACTATTGAAGTTGTTAGTCATCAAGAGTCTTAAAGTTAATTTAAAACCATCATGTCATTATCATGTTAATCATGTATTACTTACATCATTTCATAAGACCAATTACAAGAAGAGAAAATTTCAAAAAGTTTATAAAAATAGTATAAGAGTGAAAATAAATTAAAAAGAATTAGTAAGGAAAGAATTGATGGAGAAGAAAATTCAGTTTGAGTCTTTAAGAATGGAAACTGATGAAAAGAATGAAATTAGAAGGATAAAATTAAAGAAGTTGAAGGAAAACTCAAAATTATAGGTATAATAGTTGGAAAATGGTTTTTAGGTTAATATTAATTGATTTGAAGGTTCAAGAAGGTTAAATTATGAAAGAGAATTATAACATGAGTCAGCAACAACTTTAATCATGGTCATTGATAAGGGAGGAGTGATATTATTCAAGAGAGAGGGAAATTCAAGGATGGTAAACAAGGGTACTATGGTGTTAATTCCTGTGTAGTGATGTCATTGGAGGATTTATGGTGCCAAGAGTTTTTCAGATTCAATTTATAGTTATTCTTATGATTAGATTGATGTGGGATGATATTTTGATAGAAGTCATCATTGGACGTGAAAATGATTAAAATTTTCAAAATTGGAGGTTTTCAGTTAATTACATTTGTCACAACTTGCCAGATCAGGATGGGTGATAGCTCAATCACCTGGGAATTATTCATTACATAATTTACAACCTTTAAATTATTAGTAACAGAGGAGTAGTGAAACAGGTATAAGGAATCAAACCAAATATTGTGAATTTTGAATTTGGCGCTCACACACATATGTAAAGTAACATTTACATGACAAAAGCTTATTTTGTCAATCTCTACAACTCAATAACTTATTCATCACACATCAGAAATAGGTCATATTGGGGTGATAAATGATCAGTATCACGCGGGCTACAAAATGAGCTATAGTAATTCAAGATTGGACAGCTTTACAAGAAACCGTAATTCCAAAAATGGTTGTCAGCTATGAATATTAGGAAACAATCACCTGTATTCATCATAAGAAGATCTGTTCATCCTTTAATAACAGCAATTGATCAAATTCACAGCTTGAATCTCAACAAACAATGTTAATAATGACATCATACAGTGTGGTGAGCAGGATCTCTACTGAGGCAAAAAATTTAAAAATTATTCAGAAAATTGTGTTTTTGGTCAAAGTCAAATTTATTATTGAACTTGTTAGTCATCAAGAGTCTCATAGTTAATCTATAGTCAGCCATTTATTATCTTTTTAATCATATATTTATCACATCATTTGATAAGAACATTTAGAAGAAGAGAAAATTTTGAAAAGATTTATAAAAATAGTATAAGAGTGAAAATTAAATTAAAAGAATGAGCAGAGAAAGAGTTGATGGAGAAGAAAATTTAGTTTGTATCTTGAAGCATGGAAACTGTTGTGAAAAGAATGAAATAAGAAGGATAACATTAGCAAAGTTGAAGGAAAATTCAAAAATATGGGTATCAAGAGTTGGAAAATGGCTTTTATAAAGTTATTATTATGAAAGCTATTGGTTCAGGAAGATTTTATTATGAAAGTGAAGTATAACATAATTCATCAGCAACTTTAATCACAGAGATTGATAAGGGAGGTGTGAAGTTATTCAAGAAAGAGGGTATTTTGAAAAAGGGTACTATGGTATTAATTCCTGTGTAGCAATGTCATTGAAGGATTGATGGTGCCAAGAGTTTTTTGGATTGACTTTTTAGCTATATGGATGATTGGAATGACGTAGGGTGATCTATTGATAGAAGAGAAATCATTATTACACGTGAAAATGGTCAAATTTCATCAAAGATGGGGCTTTCACTTAATTACATATGTCAAAACTTGTCAGAATTGGGTGTGTGATAGCTCATTCAACACAGAATTATCTGTTCCATAATGTACAGCCTGTAAATGATTAGTAACAAAGGATTAGTGAAAAATCTATAAGGAAACTGTGAGGGTAGGGTATTCTTTTAGAGTACTCTAAGCTCACTAATGGAAATTCAGAAGGGTCTTTTTATTTAAATATATGTATTTCAAATAGTAATTTGTAAATACAATAATAATAAAAGAAATAAAATAAGGAAGGAAAAGGACTAACAGTCTGCTTGGATGAATCCAGACAGACTTCAGTTAGTTGACTCCTTAAGAAGGAGATTTGTTTATAATTTAATAAATATTATAATATGAGAAGGCTGGATCCAAAGCCTTCCTTTAATCTTTAAAGTGACAGATTAAAGAGTGAGGTATAGAATCACTAGTCTGGTTGTTACAAAAGTCACCAACTTATGGTTGTTCAGAAGGTACACCAACCTGTGAGTTGATATAGGTCACTAACCTGTAGTTGTTCAAGAGGTAACTAACCTTGAAGTTAATTGGAAGGTCACTAACCTAGAGATATTCTACTTAGGGAAAGTAGAGGATCCAAAAAAGGGGGAAGGAAGAGATTACTTTATCTTTTAGTCAGGAAGGTGCTTTAACACTGCGAATATAATGTATTTTTCCGAGGTGAAAAATGATTACATTTATTTCACAAAATGATTAAAAATGCATTAATTCTGCATTAATTCTGCATTTTTCTGCATTAATTCTGCATTATTAATCATTTTGTGCATTAATGTCAATCATTTTTCACCTGGGAAAAATACATTATTTTTGCAGTGTAAAGATATGAAGTGAATCACTAGTCTTATTATTATAAGACTTTTGATTGGGTACTTCAATTGAACTTTAAAGGGTTCTTTAAAAGATGTGTGTAATAAATTGCTTGAAGGAAAGTTTCTGAGAGCTGAGAGTGGAGGGATTTATATACTCTCCTCTCCAAACCTAACTGTAGTGATATTTGGTTGTATCGCTACTGTGGTTTAGGGTTTACTGATCACTATTAGTTATTGTCATTATTAGTCTGACATAATTACATATACGTGTTATGTAATTTATGTAGTATAAGCATCTTAACTCTTGACACTGAGTTATGAGGTGTAATTGGTGTTTTATTACATGTTACATATGTTTTTAAATGTATATGTATATGTAATTGATGTTTGTATGTGTTTTATTATATGTTACATGTGTTTAATAAGCTGTATGTACATGTAATTAAGATTATAAGTGAAATTTATGTATTATAAGTTAGTTTTGGGTACATGTATATGTACCCAGGGCTGACAGAAACAAAGAAAATGGAGTGAATTCTGAATTTGGCGCTTCCATACACCTGTAATGCAACATTTACACAACAAAAGCTTATTTTATCAATCTCTACAGCTGAATAACTTATTCATCACACATCAGAAATAGGCCATGTTGGGGCAATAAATGATCATGGTCACAAGGGCTACAAAATGAGCTATAGTAATACAAAATTGAACAACTTTACAAAATATTTGCAATTCCAAAAATGGATTTCAGCTATGAGTATTAGGAAAAAATCACCTGTATTCATCATAAGAAGATCTGTTCATCTTTTTGTAACATCAATTGATCAAATTCACAGCTTGAATCACGGCAAACAATAATAATAATGACATCATATGGTTACATTGAAGGATTTTTGTTGGATTTTTGGCAGTTTTTGAGGTTTTTGGAGGCTGTTTACCATTGTTGGATATTGTTAGGGGGTTATATACATTGTTGGTGATTTTACGGGCCTTTGGTCCCCTTTTTACTCATCTTATACTTTTGTTAGAGTGTTTTTAATCATTATTAAATTACTTTAGCAGTACTAAGTTCACTAAGGGCGCGTTCACTTAAGCAATTTCTGGTGAGAAATCACATTCTGCAAAATTTAAAGTGTCTATTTGGTGGTGTATGTTTCATTTTTGCATTAAAAATTTTCCAGAAGGTGATTTCTGGTCAGAAATTCCTTAAGTGAACACGCCCTAAATAGCCCCTTTATATCAAAGGAAAAATTTCTTTATGTGTGATAAGACTACAAGTCTTCCTTGGAATAACAATCTAATTGATTGTTGCTTTGCTAGTAATTAAAGTTGTGTTTTGTTGTGCTCAGATTGGAATAACACTATAGCAGTGTTGAGGTTTCTTTATTTCTAAAAATCACAGGAATAATACTTGAATTAAGTATTGAGACAATTTCTCTGGTGCCTTATCCCAAAGAATTCAGCAAAACCCCGTGTTGATTCTTTCAAAGAGGCAGTCTTAGGCAACTTTTATTAGTTAGTTATACTAGTAGATTATCCCTCTTTAAGCTCTGTAAAGCTCTTGTTGAGCTTTAAGTGCTACAGTGGTCAGCCTGTTAAATTTGAAATGAGAGGTGAGAAAAACATTGTAGTATACTTGTTGGCATACATGTCAAAAGCTGATCCATCCAAGATGGCCAAGACTCACAATTCTGCAATTTTATTAGGGCCTGTGGGTGGGGAAGCAGCCAAAGCACATCCTTCTTTGGAGCATTTGATAACTCCCAAACAATAATATCTTCTAGCTATCCAGTCTTCTTTCTTTGTATTCACATGGTGTGAGTCCAACCAACAAAGCAGAAGTTTTTTGCTGGATGTTCAGGATCATTGACCTATACAGTGCAGCCATTTGGAAATATGGGATAGTCTTGCTTGTTGACTTCACAACTGTGGTCAATAAAAGTTTTGAACAAAGTTTTATTGGTAGGTAGTTGGAGATTGGGGTGGTGGTGTTTTTTGACCTGCACGGACTTGCAGGAGTGGCATCAGGAGAAGACATTGTGGCTGGAGGTGAAGATGGCAGTGAAAATAAATAGCCTGGTGAGAACAACTTTCAAGTTTGAAAGTTGTCTAAGTTGTCTTCTCTGAAAGATAAAAATGAGGATAAGTTGTAAGAAGAAGGGCTCAACAGAAGATTCTGTTGAGATGGAGCATCAATCAGATAAAATTCTTTGATGATGATATATCCTCATCATAAATTGAAAGGCTGGTTATGTAGTTCTGGTTCTTTCAGGCAAATCAATTGAATGATTGATGGAGCATGGACTATCATCTGTTGTGATGCTGGCATCATAGCGCAATGTGGCTTGTCCCATCTTTGAATCAAATTTCTTGTCTTCAATTTACAAAAAGGGTGCTGTCTTTGGATTCAATGAGTCCAAAAGGCTTCATGGACAAGGAATCCCAAAGCACTGGTGCCTCTTTGGAAAATATGTGCATGTAAAACTTTCATGTATAGCACATTACATCCATTCTCTGATCTCACGGATGTGGGTACTACAAATATTTGTGAATATTTGATCTTTTTTTGTTCATCTCTATGTGGAGGTATTCTTCTTTGTTCATCTCTATATGGTGGTGTTCAACACTGTTTGGGGTGTTACTTTGTCCTCATGGGAATGGACATCCATGGTTTCATCTATCATGGAGCCTGTGCGGTGTAAAGTATAGTGGTGTAAAATTGTAATATTGAACCTACATTGGTAATATTACACCAAGAAGACTTGCACTGAACCTGGTCTGTGTTACGTGTCTCAGTGTAAAATTCATAGCTGAGCTTGGGTCTCAGACTTTTACACTGTATTTTTTTGCACCAGAACTTTCAGTGTAAAAGTCTCTTTGTAAAATTACATATCTCAGCCGGGTCCCTTGTTTTTACACTGAAACTTTTACACGGTGACTTTTTGCACAGAGGAAAAAAACAAAATATCAGTATAAAATTTGAAAACAGGGGCCTTTTTTGAATTTTACACTGGAACTGTTTAATTTTACACCTAATTGAACTCAGTCCCTCCAAACCGCACGCGTCCCCCGGAGCCTGCGGGACGTCTCTGCGGCAAACTTAATAAGTCCCTCTCTGACCTGTACTGGCCAGCTCAAACAACCAGTACAGGTCAGAGAGGGACTTAGTTAAGTTTGTCTCTGTGGGGGTTAGGGGCTTGTGTGAAGCTAGGTTCTACACCGGGTTGGTCTGTGTAAAGCGGCTGGTGTAAAATTCTCCCACCCCATTTACAAAAGTAAAGTGTAGTTCTGTTCATTCCGCATATCTCTAGATGCATTGCATGTGATAACATACACTTGTCCCTGATCAGAACCCAAATGAAGCTTTTGGTAGTCGTGACTTGTAAGACTGGTGTGTCTCTGGGTTTTGTTCCAACTTCAGTGTGTCAGCCCAATCAATCCACTTAGGTCCACTGGAAACTAATCCACTAGCCAAAGCCAAAGAGGCATGCATTTTTGCCTTTTCCAAGTTTCCAACAGCGTTGTAAGCTAAAGATGCCCGCAAATAAGCATTGAACATTATAACATCTAGTCTCTCCTGTATTACGAAGTCAATGTCAGCTGAATAGGTCAGGACCTAGCGCTGGAATTAGATAAAACACACCAGCATGTGGAGCGTTATGGCATATTCGGCCATGGTAGGGGTAGCTTCAGAAGCTGATGTCCAGTCGTCCAATATAGCATTCAACTTTTTGAGTCTCTCAATCCGATAGTCAGAAAGCATTGCCACATGTAGTGGCGACGAGCATAGTGAACAGCCACATTCGAATCCATAATCGCGAGACAGAAGTCCCTGTCTTGTCTCTTTAGACACGTCCACTTGGATATCTGCCAGAAATCCCCGAGACGTGAACACATGAGCAAGTCTTAACGGATTGATCTTTTATCCAGGACTTACAGCTGACTGTCAGTTCTTCACCTGGGGAAATATCCCGGAGTGCATGCACGTTTAATTTCAAGGTGTTTGTATCGAAGTGGTACGCAGAGTTGGGGCGACAATCGTGATTCAGTCGACTGGCGATGGACATATTTTGTTATTGATTCCAAGCACCATCAGCTGCGGAAAGAGGGGCAAGTTGAAATACTCACGTAGGCTCGAACACAACGGCGCCAAAGGGCCGTTCCTGTCCCTTGACCTCCACCCTGTGGTAGAAATTGTTACGCTCGAAAGCCGACTTGATCCATTCTCCTTGAGTCTCTCCTTCACCGTGAAGAGTAGCAAAAGTAGCTCGTGTCTCGAATGGAAGATAGTCCACTGCTGTCTTCATGAAGTCACCGAGATCCTCCCTTCTCCATACATCTGCCTCAGTCATGCTCACAATGACTGCGTGATCACTGACGATCAAGTCCCCAGGATAAAACCTCTGTAGAGTGACTGTACCCTTTCCACCCTTATGAGGCATGTCCACGACGTCAAACTTCTTGCCACTGGGTTTCTCCTCGTCCGTAAGATCTTTTTTCGGCTTAAAGACTGTGAATGTTGATAGTATTTCTTTGAATACAGAGGGGTACGCCACAAATACTATGCCCCTTCCATGATCGAAAGCATGGTTGAGATAGATGCATATTGGCTCCCAGTCATGGCGGTCTTTGCGAGGGTAACACCTTTGTTTAACAAATCCATCCAGGACATCGTCGACTTCCGAAGATTCGAGGATCGGTCTGACATCCACCTGATCAAATTTGTAGACTAGTCCAACTGATGATTTCGGGGTTCTTGAAGACCTAGCGTCCGATGAACCTAAGCGCGTAGAGTTGAAAGCAGTGTTATGTCGGCTAGGATCTGACACTTTGTTGAGTAAGGCCTTGTCGCAGCTAGACGATGTGCAGGCCTGCTGGGTGTACATCGAAGTTTCAGGCTTTATGAAAACAGATAGCGAGGTTGATTCAAGCTCATTGTTACAACGACAATGTTGAACGAATCCAGATACGAGGAGGTGGATTAGGAATGTAGCTCTGTTCTGCATATTTTGAGATAACGATGTTGTAAAGATGACGATATAAAAGCTAATGAAGGCAAAAGATACTCCCGAATGTGAACGAGGTATGGCTTACAGTGACGTGAAGACTGAAGCAGACTTCAAGGCCTCTTAGAAGAATTCCGAGTCTTACTTCATCATTGAGTGCTGTCAATGAAAATCAAACCAATGAAGGACTTATTGGATGCAACACGTGTGCGCAGACTCCTTCCCACTCCAGTGAATTCATGTGTAATCCCCACGACCGGACAACGTCACCGTTCGAAACCGAGGATGTGTGTAGCTGACAACAACTGGTGCTGATTATTGCTAGCTTCTCGAGAAGGAATGACAAGGAACTCGGAAGCACAAGAGACTAAGAATCGCTGGTTCCCATTGTCGGCATCAGCTCCAACCTCCCATTGTTGACGAGCAAGGTTGTTTTCTACAGACGCTGATGACGTACTTTGGGATTCGAAGTAAATGACAAGGCTATAATGGAGACGAGGACACTTCAATCAAGCTTGAGCAGCTGAAAGCTATCACACTCCAGAGCGTCCCATAACCTGACTGGTCACGTTCGAGCTGCAAGCAGAGCCAAGGTCATAGATACATAGCACTTCAGAAATCATGATGAGGGTAATGCCAAGATACATAGACAGACATAGACCCAGAAAGAATGGGCACTAGGAGCCTGCTTCTAGATACGAGAATAGGTGACAGGCGCCAGCAGTGACGTAGCCACGACGAATGATGTGTAAGCCATTCACATTCGTGTATGATTAATCCGCTGTGCTCTTTACCACTCCGAAATGGTAAAGCAACTCTTTTCCATTTCACAGAGGACGTCATTACCCTCTTGTTAATCATATAAAGATTAGGGCAGGTCAAGTAGACCACTTTTTTGCTCATTTATGGGCCAAAACGAGCGAAAAACTGGCCTACTTGACCTGCCCTATTGTGGATGTTCCTATTGTGGATGTTCTCGAACTCCGGTTCTTCCCACTTATCTTCTTTTCTCAAAGGTTTTTAAGAAAGATGTCTCCCTAAGAGTTATTCTCATCCAAATCGAGATTCTTTATATTCATCTCCGTGATTAGAATATTAAGAATTGTTTTTTCCCACCCACCTCTCCCTTTATTATCTTTTAAATACTCTTAGGCCGCCCCTAGCGGACCTCTTTTTATGCCTTTGAGTCGTTTGCATGTGTACCCTAACCTATTCAGATAGCTGTTTCTTACCTACTTGCAAATAGGGCTCTACGCCCCGATTCTGGCTAAACTTCCACATCGTGAGTTTAGCGCAGATCACCAACAAGCGCCCATACCTATTCTAGCATTCATAGTGTCGGAGTGCAGCATCAAGGATGATTTGGATTATCCTAATTTTTGCGTTAGGGAAGTTGGAGGTTTAGGCACGGTTGAAAAAGGCAATTGCCTCCATCAGACATCTAAGATTTCAAGGATCAATTGCCTGCTGCGTGGATTGCGTCAACTTGACAAAATCTGTTGCATTGGCTCATGATAGTATGTCTCATGTTGTAGATAATTCCAAACATGACTGAAATTTGATTAGCAATCAATTATTTTGATAGTTTAGCACATAGTGTAGCACATCTCTGTTCTCTGTTGTCCAGGAAAATTTGATCCTGATGACATTCAAGATGAAGTTTTTAGTAGCCGTGCCTTGAACGACCAATGCGTCTCCGGTTCTTGCTCCAACTCCATTGCTGTAGGCCATTCGGCCCACTTAGGTCCGAGAGCGACCAATCCACTAGCCAAGGCCAAAGCAGCATAGATCCTTGATCTTTCCCATTCTCCAATAGCATTGTATGCTAAGGATGCCTTCAAATAAGCCTTGTGTATGGAAACGTCTAGTCTCTCCTACGTCGCCAATTGATCCATGTCAACTGAGTCAGAAACTATGACTGGGGTCAGAAATAACATACCAGCTTGTAGAGGTTTACGAGCCGTTCAGCCATAGAAGGAGTTGCTACTGAAGTTGACTTCCAATCGTCCAATACAGTTGTCAACTCTTGGATTTTCTCAATGCGATAGTCAGACAGCTAGGCGATATGTGGAGGCGAGGAGCATAGTGAACAACTACAGGAAAACCCGTAATTCCGCAAGAGGCGTGCCTGTCTATCACTCCTGACCAGTTCCCCTCCGATATCTATAACATTTTCCACGACATAGACCTGTTAGTGAAGCGCTCTTCAGAACGAGCTTTTAAATTTGATCAAAAAATACTTACATGCGACGGTCAGCTCTTCACCCAGCGAAATATCTCGAAGTGCATGTACGTGTATTTGTAAAGTCTCCGTATCAAAGTGGTAGCCAGCGTTGGGGCGACAATCATGATTCAGTCGACTGGAAACAGGAATGCGGGTTGATTAGCCCGTTATGAAATTTAGATCTGGTGAAAACAATAACTCACGTAGGCTCGAAAACAACAGCTCCGAAGGGACGTTCATATTCCCCAACTTTCAGAACGTGATAGAAATTGTTGCGTTCAAAAGCCGACTTGATCCATTCTCCTTGAGTCTCTCCTTCACCGTGAAGAGTAGCAAAAGTAGCTCGTGTCTCGAATGGAAGATAGTCCACTGCTGTCTTCATGATGTCACCGATATCCTCCCTTCTCCATACATCTGGCTCGGTCATGCTCACGAAGACTGTGTGATCACTGACGATTAAGTCTCCAGGATAAAACCTCTGTAGAGAAACTGTACCCTTTCCACCCTTATGAGGCATGTCCACGACCTCAAACCTCTTGCCGCTGAGGTTTTCCTGAGCCTTAGGGTCTTTTTTCGGCTTGAAGACTGTAAAATTTGGTAGTATTGCTTTGAATACAGATGGGGTAGCCAGATATACCATACCCCTTCCATGATCGAAAGCATAGTTTAGATATATGCAGACCGGCTCCCGGTTGTTGTTGTCTTGGCCCGGGTAGCACTCTTGTTTGACAAATCCATCCAGGTCATCGTCCAACTCCACAGATTCGAGGATCGGTTTGACATCAACTTGATCAAACTTGTAGACCAGACCGACTGACGATTTCAGTGCCCTTGACGATTCGGAGTCTGGTGAAGGTATACAAGAGTTCAGAGAAGATCCGTGCCGGCTATCAATTGAGACTTTGTTGGGCAAGAGCTGATCGGAGCTAGGCGGTACGCAGGTCTGCTGCGTGTATGGCGAAGATTCAGGCTTTATGAAAATGGGCAATGAGTTGGAATGAAGATCATTGTTACAGCAACACTTTTCAACGAATCCATGTATGAGGAAATGTGTCAGAAAGCAAGCTCTGATTCGCATCTTTTGATAATGCAATGATGTGGAAATGTGTGGTTCGCCAGGAAAGGTTTCGGATGAAGGCTAAAGACACTATCAGATGCGAATGGTCTGGTCGGCAGTGATGTGAAAACTGAAGGATACTTCAGTCTCTTATACTGAATACCAAGATTTTTGACTGTCCCCCACGGCCGTTAGCTGAAAATGGAAACAGTTGAGCATGTAATTAAATTCAGAAGATGATCGCAAAGTCCATCACACTCCCGGGAAATCGTGTGCAATCTTCACGACCAAACCAGCATCACTCTTCGAGACCGAGGATGGATACATCAACTTCACATAAAGTGTAAAGACTGGATGAACCGAATTCAATCACATACTAAATGTTTCATATCTTCATAATTACGCAATTTCGCTCAACCATGAGATATTTATTCTTGCTACAATGAAGAGGTCAATTTATTACAAACACAGCATAATGCACATGTATTGCCTCAGCACTTCACAACCACCAGTTCATATATATAAAGTTGAACACTAAAAGTAGACTAGCACCACAAGAAAGTTATGTTTAAAAACAAGATGACGATCAGGATTGCAAAATCAAACGCAAGATAATACAAGTATTACATATAGAAGACAAGATCAAAACAATCCCAGATATAATTGGGAGCAACATACCACAGTCATCATCATGAGGGATCAGAAGCCCAAGAAATCGTACAAAATATAATAAAAGATCTATGAAAGGTAACAAAACAAGAGACGATATTTGGATGTTCAAAATTTACATCCTTCGCAGCTCAGAGAACTGATTCCAGATTTTGATGTATCTCACAGGCATCTCTGAGAGCTTTATTGGATGTAAAAGGTTCAAGAACATGCACCATAATCGCCCTCATAAGTTGATGATAATTCCTCATCTTTTGATCTAGGCAAAGATATCTTATAGCAACACAATTGTGAGATTGTCGCAATCTGATCAAAAATCTTGTCTTAGCTAATATCTCTAGTCTGATGAAGCTGAGGTAAAGAGACTATGACTCACCAATGCCAAGATGATCCATACCAAATTTCCACCTATTAAACTATTACCACTAGAAATACCCATAGCAAATAATGAAGAGCCCAATATGGGACCAATGACTTGTGCAAACGCCGAACAGGTCTTTATTAATCAACTTGATCAGTTCTTGACTTGATGTGTTCGTAAATAAATATAAATGACTACGACAAACCTGCTGCATTCCATTCAAAGTTCCGAGCGCTGCAGCACTGGGAGACAAAAGTTTCGTGATCATCATGATGGAAACTGAGACGTGAAATAAAAGTGGATGTTACTTTTTTAAAACTCGAGGAATGTATAAATGAATGGAAAGACTATGTTCTTACCATAACACATGCTTCCTGGGCTTCGCAAAATCATGATCATAACCATGTAGGCAATCCTTTTTCCAGGAGTGCTACTCTCGACTAAGGAGTTTCAAAGGGATGAATAATTTAAGCAAAAGGACCCCGCCAATAAGTTGACATGTATTTGGTACTGACGATGTGTTGACCAAGTAACAAAGGGTACACATAGGTACGAAAGCGTGAAGCAAGTTATGGTGCATTTCAGGACTGATACAACCCCGATACGTCTTTGTAAAGGCGGGAAGATCAGTAGTTGAACAATGATGATTCCAAAACCTCCGACACTTAGAACGGATCCTACGAAGGAAGAAAAGAGCCGAAAGAAAAGCAATCAATTCAATCATCTCTTCGAGGTAGGATCTGCTCAAAAACCTTACCAATCTGTTCAAGGGACATTCCAAGTCCGCCATTGACGATATCTGAGAGAACTTGTCAACATAGTCCAATATATAAAATAGTGGAGGGATAGTACCTGTGTAGGCATACAACGGGATTACAGCATTCCAAGCTACGTTTTGCAAATGCATGATGATGAAGGTCAACATCGTGATCATGATGGGGTATGTGCATAGCGATGCAATTTTAGGAGGTTTGTCTTGACTCGTCTCAGTCAAAGTTGCAGACATCTCGTCTTGCTGCAGGCCTTGTCCTTGAACACGGGATACGAGCTTCCGCTTTGATGGTAAGGTCTGCCATAGGGAGTTATTCAGCATCGAACAGATTGATATTGTTTTCTATCAAGTTACTGACCTCTTCCAAGAAGAAAATCCCAAGACCAATAGCCAACAAATTCAGTAAACCTCCCATGAAGCAAGGCAAAAAGTAGGGATGCTTGATCATCAGGTCCGATGATCCAAAAAGATCTGGGTATTTTTCAGCTGGCAGGGCGAGAAAGCCCCCGATAATTGGTCCCAAGATAGATCCAATGGCCTGGAAGACAACGCTTACTCATCATCAGTGACTCCCGCTTGATCTTTTATAGTCGAGATAAACTTACATAGCACAACGGTAGATAAGCCACAGCGCTGAGATTGGATGGTGAATTGAGCTTTCACTTTCTACGGAGGCAGGGGTATGGGCTAGACAATTTCAAATGGCTTACTCTGCATAATTGGTCGCATCCGTAATTTCTGCAACGATGGACTAAAGGATTGGATTTTCAGGCCAATATTTACGACTCTTATTACAATCAAAATGCCTTACTTGAATGATTCCGATGTTTCCTACACAAATGTCCAAGAACGTCACCACTCAATTCTCTGAAATCGAGGGATTTTTTTGAAAAAAAAAACTTACCATTCATCATTCCAGCAACAAATCTGGAAATGATTAAACCAGTATATGTGCTTTGTAATCCGAAGGAGATGACACTAATTGCCATTCCAAAAAGTCCGAAAAGCATCACAGGCTTTCTACCCACGTGATCTGATAATCGACCCCAAAAAACGGCTGAGGAATTACGAAAAAAAAACTATCAACTCAAATGTGTTTGTTTGTGTGCTACCTTGAATGAAATAATCTTTCTACCTGTACACATTTGCGCGATAGCAAAAAGACCTGGATTGAAAACATCATAACGATTTCATGTTACTTTTACGGGTTCATGTTGTCGAAATGAAACAATGAGGTAAAGAAAATCTTGTTCATTTGACTGACTCTCAATTACGCCAGCATAATATCCTATCTGCTTTGAATCAGGTGAGACTTTCATATCTTCCAACATCCGACTAATCAAGATAGGTCAGCAATGAATCTTTCTGACTCGTAATCGTTCAAGTGCCACTGACTTGATGAATGGAAAGATGAGTGTATACGATATAGGTTCTACCATGGACATGCGTTAGCTAATGATTTCCTTCACGAAGAACGCCCATGAATGTAATGTATTCACCCGTGAGTCGCATGATGCAAAGGACAAATAATTGTCTCACTGGCAATGGTGTTCGACTTTTGTAAAGGGTAACATGGGACTAGACAGTGAGTGGGTGAAAAGTACCCAATGTTAGTTGAAGTTACTTGTGAGTTTGGACGAATGGAAAGAATATCACATTTGGCGGTGTCGCGACCAATGGGGATCGTTCGTCTGCTATTGAGCTTTCGGATGGGCGGGACATCGCCCGTTGGAATCTAGAGGAAAGCGTCATGATAAAAATGTCGAATTTCGGAAAATGATGAAGTCTTGATAATTAGTGGAAGAAAAGTTGATGAGGATCCAATTCGCTGGGTGGTTCGCCCCAGATCAACACCTCATCAAGAACAGCAGAAGTTGAACTAATTTTAATTCCGTTTGAGTGGTATGTGGATCTGATGAAATTCTCAATTACAAATGCTCATGTGCATTGGAGATTGGTAAAATGAGAATTCCCATTAACTTTGACGTAAAGCAAGTACAGATGAAAAGTTCATTTGAAAGTTGAAACAAAACTTGTATGTTGTATTCTAGTTGTATAAGTATACGAGTGAGGAGTGGCCTCGAGAATTGTCAAGAAGTACATTATAAGCATAACCAAGCCCCTCTTCCGACGCGGCCATGTCCGCTCTCGAAGAGGGGCTTATGACTAAAACCCCAGGTTTGGCCTGAGCACAGCAGGATTTTCACGCGCTTTTGCTTCAGCCCTCATTTTCAGGGCTCCAAACATCGTGCAACCTCACAAAAAATTGAACAGAGCTTGTGATGAGCCAGGACCCGGGAATGCACTATATGTGTACATGAAGTGAAAAAACCACTTTGTTGGGGTGGTTTTTGGGCCATTGTCTGCCTGGACTTCATTCTTTCCAGACTTGCAGAATCACAAACTGTTTGCCTCAATCAGGGCTTTCAGCTACACAAAGTTTCAATCCTGTAGCATCTGTAGTTCAGGAGATATTGCAGTGTAACAGCCAAAAAGGTGAAGGTGTATTTTGGACGTTGGAGGTTGAATTTTTTTGCACATTTGCAATTTCCACCGCAGTGAGGCAAGTGGAGGGGCTCTTATCAGGTTTGCTTGATGGCCTAGTGCACATCTTTTGAGGTGCTTGAGACCTTAAGACAAGTGCTGATTAGAGCCCAAAAACCAAAAACTGGCTCATGTCACGCACATCTACAGGTGCAGTCCTGGGTCCTGATAAGCCTCTTACACACACTTGTGCCACGTTTAGCACCACTTTATCAAAGCAAAGAGACACAGTGGAGCTCTCAAGTTCTTGTAAATCTGAGTCTTATTTGATACAGGGCCTACAAGTGCACTTGAACTGTCCAAGATCACTTGATCTTGGACTCCAAATTCCTTGCAATCCACAAATTTAGACATGCAAGAAGTTGTATGAGGAGATTCAGAAAATCTTGAAGACCTGAGGCATACATGTTGGCAGTGCAGGTCAGGAAAAAATCATCCTGGTGGTGATCCTTGTTGAATCCAAAATATCAATGGCTATGTCTTATGAAGTGAATTCTTTTCTCTTTTTCCTTTTTGTGTGTACTAAGCATAACTACACATATAGATAACTTGTACCATTCTTATTTTACTCCAAACCATTTTTGTCCTAAACCTAACCATCACTAGTATTGCCCTGCCTTGTTTATTAAATTTGTCTTGAGAAAGATTTTATGTTTTTTCATCATTCATCTTTAAAGCTCCTCTCACAAACAGTTCACTATCATCACAAATAATCTCTCTGGACTCAATATGATCATCCTGTAAGACCATTTGACTGATAGTATTATTATTTGATTCTTCAGGTATGCATATGTTTTGATACTATTTTGTATAATTTTTCTCTCATTTACTTTGTGGTTTGGATATATGAAATTCATTTATCATTAAAGCTCATCTCACAACCCACTCCCTATTGTCACAAATAATTTCTCTGAACTCAATCTGATCATTCTCTAAGACCATATGACTGATAGTGTTATTATTTGATTGTTCAGGAATCTGAGGATTACAATAGTCCATGTGCACCATAGAAGTACTAAAGGATGTTGTGGTTTGAATAAATAGCTTGCCGGTCAGTTGTTGTGATGAATTTCATAGCCTTGAAAGAACACCCTTCTTCATATATTTGTTTATTTGTTGCCACTCACCATTAAGGGTGCCACTATACTATACTGGTACAGGTATAGTTGGGTATAGTATAGTTTAACTATACTGGGTATAGTATAGTTGGAACTATACCACACACAACTATACTCAGTATAGTGACAGTACTCAAAGCTGTGTATACTTTGCTGTACTTAGTTTTTTTTCTTTTTTCACAACTACACCACCAGGAAAAACTATGTTTCTGGCTCAGAAGTAGATATTTTTGAGCTTCAAACAAAAGACATACTTTTTCAGGGTTATACATGTTTTTCATCAACTTGCACAACTGTACTGCAAAGTATAGTATAGTATATCTGTGTATAGTTGTTCTATACTATACCGGCCAAGCTGAAAGTATAGTCGCAGCCTTGTCACCATCCACATTATCTATCAAACCAGATCATCCACCAATGGGTTGTATGAAATACTCTGAGGATCTCAAGCTTGTGGAAACCTGCATGGACCTTGCGCAAAGCTTTGATTGCTGATATCAAAAACACTCTTGGTCATTGGTTTTCTGAGCAATAAATGAATAGATTATAAGATTTGTTTTGAGCCACTGAACAAGTTGTTACCAATCCTATGTGACACAAAAGGCAAGGACACTAACACGTCTTAAGCAACATTAATTCAGCCTTAGTGATTGACATTGTCACCCACTGCCCGGCTATCTACTTGGACAAGCTTAGAAATAAAATCATTCACCTCACAGGTGTGCCAATCTCCAAATCAACCATTGCTTGCAAATTGAAAGAAACCCTTGGTCTCTCCCTACTGGTCATGTGTGATGTTCACAAGGACCAACCAAGTGCAGATTGTGTACACGTAGTCATGGAAAAGGTATGGTTTTTTTATTTTTTTTAAAAAAAAAGTCAATTTTTGTTTCACAATTCTCATCATAAGTTTTAATATACATATATGATACCTAATAAACATGGACAGCATGTTTATTCAAAATGCTGTCTAATTGATGATGTAGAGAGAGAGACCCACGGTAAAGAGTTCAAAAAATATACTCAGTTGATCACCAATGGGTGGATCCGCCCTTGGCTGCAATGACGGCTTGAATTCGCTCGGGCATCAAGGCAGCTAGACATTCCAATTTCTCAGTAGGTACACTCTCCCATGATTCCAACACATTGGCCTTCATGGAATTGAGATCCTAGATCGGATGCTTAGTTGAGATATCAAATTTAATGATGGACCAAAGATTCTCAATTGGGTTCAGATCAGGAGATTGTGCTGGCCATTTTAACTTCACTATCCTTTCTTTTTCACACCATTCGGAAGACAGTTGGGAGCGGTGGACTGGGGCTCCATCCTCCATCAAAATTAGATTGTTGGTATTGGAAGATTTGTGTAAAAAAGGGCCAAGTGACTTTTCATACACTTGCTCATTGAAATTTTCTGAATTTCGACAACCAGGCTCCATGATGATGAGCTTGAGCTTGTTTCCAGGAATGAAACCACCCCAGATCATCACTGAACTACGACCCGACTTGAAAGAGGGTGTCAAACAGGATGTGCTGTATTTTTCAGCCACTTTTCGCCACACCCAAACTTTTTGATACGGCTTTCCGATCTCAAAGGTGGATTCATTGGTCCAAATGACTCGCTTCCAATCATCCACCGTCCATGCCGCATAGTTTTTTGCAAACTCGAGATGCGCCACTTTATGTTTAGCGGTTAAATAAGGCTTCACTATTGCTACTCTCGAGTTGTAACCGAGGGATTTGAGAGCCAGTCTAATCATAGTTGCACTTGCTTTTGTTGCAGATCCCTGGACTATCTGACGCATGGGAGCTCGTCAAGACTGTTTGACATCACGCTCAAGATGTCGGAGATTGCAATTGGTCAACAAAGATGGTTGGCCAGAGGGTTTGTGGCCTTCTACGGAGCCTTCTGCCTTAAATTTTGCGAGGACGGAGTGGACCGTGGTGACTGGACACACTAGAGTTTGGCTGATATCTACATTTCTCTTCTTTGCTAGGTGCATTCTGACCATTTGCTTTTGAAGATCAGATGGTAAGGGCTTCATATCAACAATTTCAGAGGTGATGATTGACATGTTTGACCAGAAGATTGGTAAACAACAAAATTCAGAAAAAAACAAAAAAACCCCGTAGCTTTTACCTCACTACATGTACAATTTGTGAAGAAATTGGCTGGAATTCCACCCAAGTACTATGTTGTCATAGGTATGTATTTTCCTGCTTGAATTTGTCCTCTCTACATTTCTAACTGTGGTACTCTTTTCAAGATGAATCTGGTGTAGTCACACACCCCAAACACCTCTGGAAACCCAGAGGGGTCCTTTACCCCCAGCAAACCTCTCCCAAAATTTCACCAAGTTTTCTGGAACCCATCAGTTGTGTGTATAAGGAGCCAGTGGTGAAGAATCCTGTACAGTTCAATTATCATTCAGCCATCTTCTGTGCACCCAAATGACAATATGCATATAATATGGAAGGTTGAAGTGGTTCATGGAAGGACCAAGAATTGGATAGGTTTTGGTTCTTATACAATCATTATAATCCAAAGCTCAATTAGGAGAGCACAATTCAGGCTTAACATACTCAGTTGTGCGCTGGAATTGTCCTGTTGGTGAAGTGGTATGAGCACAGCTTTTAATGTGATTTTTCCTGTCACACTTTCACTTGAAAAAAAACACAATGTTTATTAACCAAAACAAAGTAACAATCACAATCTATCAGATTGTTATTGCAATGAACACTTGTAGTCTTATCACACGTAAAGAAATTTCTCCTTTGATACAAAGGGGCTATTTATTGAAATTAGTACTGAAATAGTAATTGAATAACAATTATAAACACTATAAATAATGTACAAGATGCAAAAAATGGAAAAAAGCCTGTAAAACATCCACCAACAGTATTTATCATCTTTGCAGACACCAACAATGATGAACAACCTTCAAAAACCAACAAAAACCAACAATAACAACCTTCAAAAACCAACAAAAACCAACAAAGACCCTCTGATGTAATCCTATGATGAAATCATTACTAATGAATGTCATGATTTAAGCTGTGAAATTCATCAATTAATATTTATAAATGATGGAAAGATCCTCTTATGAAAAATACAGGTAATTTTTCTCTAATATTCATAGCTGAAAACCATTTTTTGGAATTTTGACTTTTTTTCTAAAGTGTTCCAATTTTGGATTACTATAGCTCATCTTGTAGATCAGATGATTCTCATCAATATTTGGCATATCATGACCTATCTCTGATATGTTACAAATAAGTTCTTGAGTTGTAAAGATTGATAAGATAAGCTTTTGGTCATGTAAATGTTGCTACAGTACATGTGTGTATGTAAGTGTAAAAGTCAAAATCTGCACCATTCTTTTTGATTCCTTATAAAATTTTCACAAATCCTCCATTACTTGTGTTTTAAAAGTTTTACATTCTGAAATGGGACATTATGTGTCAAATGAGTTATCACCTGTCTTGATCTGAGAAGTCTTGTTAAGATTTGATAAGTGAAGTTCCAAGAACAGTTGAATGAAGAATTCAAGAAAAGAAATTCTATCCCCCCTGGACAGGCTTTGGACATGTCCCAAATCAATCAAAATGCAAAACATGTCTGTTAAGCTGTAAATCCTAGGTTTGGGATGTGCCACTTACCCTGTGTATAGCAGACCAAGGAAGTTGGATTTCCCCAGTTTCCAAACTACATCCAAATGGACCGAGGTGGGGAACTGGTGAAAAAACCCCGGGCTCTGAAGTTTATTGCTCATCATCATTGATTTGGAGATTTTCATCATCATTAAGAATCTTAAAACTTTTCATTCCTGATTAAACCAAACCAAGGAACCAAACCCATCAACAAAAAAAAAGCTCAAACTCAGGCTCCAGAACTTCCGAAACCATAAATCCTCAAGTTGAATCAATTGCTATAAATCTCAATATATAATCATCCAAGATCTTTTTTTCGATCTTCAAATCAGCCATGCTACACTTCAAGAAAAGAAAAAAATGGTAAGAAATGAGCCGAATTTTTGAAAGATATGTATGAATAAAACTTGATTTTTGAAAACACACAAAAAAACCCCAGTGTACCCAAATGCTAAATCAGACTATGAACAACGAGCCCAAAACAAAAGTAATATAGAGATTGAGAGATAGAGAGAGAGAGAAAAAAAGAGATGTCTATAAACAAATGTTGAGTATGCTATATACAATCTATGTATGTCTAAAGATTTATCTGCTGCAAAAAAAAAAGTTTGAACAAGAAGAAATTCTAAAATTATTTACATCTTTAGAAAATGGTTAACTTGAAATGTCAGATAAGTCTATAACTTTTCAAAGTTTTCCTAAAATGAGTTTGTAGAGATCATTGATGAAGAAGTGAATGAATCTTTAACTGGATGTGAGCAGTGTCGAAGATAGGATTGGTAGAAAGTTACCGATCACTAATGAAGGACAATTGAACCTGTTTATGAAGATGGATGAATGACATTAGACTCGCTTTACCAAGTTGAATGGATAGACAGTTGAAGATAAAACTTACAAGTCTCGTTTGATTGTAAAACAAAATGTACATCCTACTATTCTTCCACCTGGACATATTAGACCACAGTACTTCATCACGACCTATGAAGTAAATCATGATCATTAGAGATATCGAGAAAGCTTTCTTATTGATTCTAAATTACTAACCTGTTGATTGAGATTCTCGAATGCAGCTTCATCAAACTTTTCAAAGTATTTGATTACACTATCATTTTCAAAGAGCTAAGAAGATCAAATTAAAATCCCATTAATTGGATTTCTTTGTTGTTGTTGTTTTGTGGAAAAAGAAAAGCATACCTCAAAGATAGACTTCTTCTCTTTTAGTTCATTCTTACTCCAATCCGTCAACATACAAAACTCATCACCTACACATACCACTTCACCCGTCCTTCTCCAAACAACCGTCGGTGTACCACTCACAGAGATCATTCTCTCTAGTTCCTAGTAGCGAAAGAAAAAAATTCAACTCGTTGAGATTTGTAGGTCTTGGTTTAAGATAAAAAGTCTGGCTGACTCACAAGTAGAGATCTTTGAACGGCTCGCTCTAGTAATTCTGCATCTTCATCATTGATAGAGAACTGGGTATTTAGTAATTCGGGTCTTAAGTTGGCCACTACACTACGCATAGCTCGAGTCTCGTCATCTTCCGGATGTAAGCTAAACCTGAAAATCAGTCCAACTTTGCCTAAGTATATGAAATGAATATAGAATCATCAGGTTTTAAATCACCCACCTTTGATCAAGATATTGTTCTAATTCATGAAACCGATTCTCATCACCAATTCTAGCTTCGACTTTTTTCCAATCCTGTTCTTCGAATCCCATCCAATCATCTCTAATAGGTGAAGAAGTAGATTGAGAAGAAGAAGAACCAATAGCCAAAGAAGCAGGTGGAGTAGGTGGTCTTCTTGGACTTTTCATTTCACCTGCCATTTCACCTTTACTAAGCCATGCATCAGGCCCAAGATCAATGTCAGGTTGATTACCCCAACATTCTTCTAATAAACCATTAGGAAAACTATCGAGTGATACGAATTCTGATAAGTCTGGCCAGTCTATCCCATTGGTGAATGAATCCACTGATGTTGAGATCGGACCAGTAGAGCTTGGTGAAAGAGGTGCAGAGAGAGGTGAACAGAAACCTTGAGTGGTTGCGAGTTGGTTCAAGGGTTTACCAAGTCGGATCGGATAATTGAACGACGGTTCAGGTATGGCGGGGCCAGCGGGAGTGGAGGAGATAAATTGAGATGGATCGGGGTTAGATAGGTTTTGAGGTGTTGTAAGAGAACTTGGATAGATCGGTGGTCGAATTCTGGGTCTAGTCACTAATTCGTCATCATAATCTCTCAAGTATTTGGCTTTCTTTCTAAAGCCATCTGCACAAGATGCACCTAAACCACGTCTGGTACATCTTCTACATGGTCTACCATCATCACACGTCAGATGAGCTTTTTGACAATGAGCACAAGCTCGATTGGCTTTCTTGCGTTTAGGAGCAGTTACAGTAGCTTCTTTAGATATCGAGTTAGAGTGACAGTGATCGATTGAAGTTGAAGATTTGAGAGACTGCCATAAGAATAAAAAGATCGTAAGTCAGGCTAGAGTGGTGCACTTTGTCTCCTGCCCAGAAAGCACAGGTTGACAGACGGATATAGAGTCATAGGGAAGTGAAGGGGAATACATACCGATTCAGCAGATCGACAATCGAAAGAAGTTAGCAGAGGTTTGGTTAAAGGACTTGCTGGTCGAGGGGTGTGAGATGGCTCGCATTTGATTTTCGGGCAGACAGTAAGAGATTCTGGATAATCAGCAGGGATGAAACTCATCGAAGGATGTATAGAATGAGATTGATCGATGAGAGAGATATGATGAAGAGGATGAAGATGTGAGTGAGTGATAGTTTGAGTGGCCATCTGATATGAATTCTGTGGTGTGTACTATGTAGCTGAACTTGAAGCCCCAATGCGTAATTAACCGTTGAGCGAGCTGGAAGATTGGAATCACTATATCCAGACGGTTAGGCGAATGAGATCGACGATCGAGTAAGTGATAGAGACACAAGGATAATTTGAGCACTAAAGGATTGATTTCACATCAATCAATCTGGATAGTTTGTTGATGGAAAAAGAGGGTGACTGTAGCATTTGTTGAACGTACCTATGAAAAGTACCGAAATATAGGAATATCCCTTCCAAATAAGATATTCCGATGACGAACAGAGGTTGAGGAAGCGAGTGGCAGGTCGGAGAAAAGATGCCGAGGATGAGTTTACATGAATGAAGAGAGAAATGCCAAGTGAAGAGAAATGAAGAGAAGTTTAAGGTGAGTGAGTGTCAGAGTGAGAACAGATCAAGTCTAATCATTTTGTACTTTGGCCATACTAACACAATACTGAGACTTACTTTGGTTGAGACTTACTTTGGTTGAGGGCTGGAAAAGTCAGCTATTCGAAGGCGATGTTGACAAATATTAGGCTATTTATGTAGATCACCATCATCAGAAGGATCGATCCAAATGATCTTGTATCACGCATACATGTGACTTATTGACATCAAGAAAACTTACTTTAAAAAAGGTTTGATCAATGAAAAGCGACTATATATGTAAAGAAATATCAACGACCAAGACTCAACGTTTGAAGAAACAAACTATTTGTAATCGATGAGCTGTTTGACGTATAGTTAAATGAATCACCAAAAAATCAGCATTCAAACGCGCTTTAAAAATATAATCACAGGATTTTTGATGAGACAAGAAGGATAATGGAGATTATAGTTGTAAGATAAGGGGATGAAGCAAAGCTGGGAGATAAAGGAGATACATAGATTGCTCTAATCTGGCTAAGATCAAATCTAGACCAGGGAAATGATGTCTATTTATATGTAGCTACTCCATAAAATTTAAATATATCGATGTGAGTGAGGTCAAGGAAGCCAGAGATAAACTTGAATGACAAACGATGACGCTAGAAGATGCATAAAATCATCGTGGCGCAAGAAGTTAATAAAAAGTACATGGTTTCTATGTTTGACTCTGAGTCTAACCGATAACTTCACATTTCTCGAATGCGTAAACTTTAAAAGATCAAAGAAATGCGGGAAAAGAATAGGATACAATGGTTGATATGGTTGATATAGTATACTGATGACTTACAATGTGGCCTTCGACCAAAATTTAATCTGTGATATCTTTAGCTTGGACCACGCGGAGAGGGCTTTGATGAGTTTAAAGCGAAATCTTCAGTGGATCGAATTCTTGACGGGGTTTTTCTGTCGGTCGGAAATATGCACCAGTTCCAATTTGCTCGAAGAATAAAAGAGATGAAAATAAAATATAGTCCTCGAAAGTCAAGTATTGCTTGAATATTCGTGAGAATATGTAAGGTGAGAGATGAATTTGATGGGTAAGTGATAGAAAATGCTAGGCTTAAGAGTAATTCAAAACGAGTGTGAATGTGAAGCGAAGGTGAGTAAGGAATGAAAGTGATGAAAAGGATAAATGACAAAGTTTCTTCAAAGTCACACTCTCTTTACACTTCTGTGAGGGAATAATCGTCTCGGGGCTTTCTTCAAGGGATTAAGGTTCTAAATAAATATCTACCTATATAAACATGTAAGTTTAAAGCTTTCGATAAGAGTGAGTTGAATCAGAGTGAAAAAAGAAAGAAGGCTTCTACCTATATAAACATGTAAGTTTAAAGCTTTCGATAAGAGTGAGTTGAATCAGAGTGAAAAAAGAAAGAAGGCTTCAAGCTTATGAAAGTAAGGTTATCTACACAAAAGGATGGGAACAAGTATGTGAATGTTTTGTGAAGGCAACTAGGACCAAGCTAGGTTGTTGAATAAAGCCAATCGAAAAGATAGAAAGTAAAGATTGGATTTTAAGAAACTGCAAAGAATAAAAGTAAAAAGATCAAACTATAAATGAAGCTGAATATTCTTTGGTTTTGATTCTTTTTACTTTGACTATGTGGTAATCGGAAGTGAGTTTTGAAGTTTAAGTGGAGAAATAAATGCAAAAGGGGATCGAGGAAGCAGGTAAAAAACCGAAAGCTTGGATCACTTGGACAGAAGCTGGGGTAAGTAAAACTTCAGGGGAATGACTCATCGAAGACTTGAGAAGATGAAACACAGAGAGAAATGATGATATAGAGAGAAGGAGACAGAGATCAGTTATGTAAAGAAAGAGTGATAAGGATAATTTTTGATAAGTTGTAATGTTTCTTTGACAAATGGAATGAGAAATCTACAACAGGGAGCTTTTCAAACACCTCTTGTGTGAGAATGGGTCGATGGTACAGATTGATGCGGAATTGAAAAAAATGAAGTTTTAAGTAAATCAAACGAGAAGACGAACAGGTGATTTACCTAAAAGAAATGGATTAGGAATTGGTTTGACAAGTTTGAGGTTCAATTACTCAATCACTTGGCTTCTCTTTTCCTCAACATAAAAAAACACAAGCTAATGATATAGTATCACTAAGCAGAATATCTAGTTGAATTGAAGGGATTATGAACTCATCATACTTTGGATTGACCTTTAGAGGTGAAAATAGTTATGACTTCTTGGCTCAATTTTGATAGAAACACTACTCAACACTGCTTCTTTTCCTGCCTGCCTTTTACACTTTTCGGCTTCAAACCGACATTAAAAATCAATTGTGTTTTCGGTACCTTTCGTACAAAATTCTTTACACGTTAAAATTTCACTAACGCCTTCTCATCTTCATTCACTTCGGCCAATTTTTTCGTGGTCGTAGTTCTACTTCTTCAGGCCGTTTAAGCTCTAACTTTTGAATCTAAAACTTTAGAGTCTATCTCATCAAAACAATCTCGTATAACAGTTTGACTTCACAGTTTAGTATTATATGATCTCAATTGTGTTGATGATCTGATGACGGCTTAAAATCGATGGTAAAATCTCTGAAACAAATCTCTTACAATCACTTCTCGCTCTATGCCCGAAAGTCCTGATGATATCCATGAACAAGGTCTATGCGTACTTTCCTTGAATTTTGGTTTCATATGTTTGAAATCCAGGTTTTGGAAATGGCTCAATAGAAAATTATCCATATCTTTCATACCTTGGATGGAGTGGGTACCTCAAGCTTGTATGTATCTTTGCCATCATTTCAAGTTGAATGAAAAGTTTGAAGTTTACAACCGTATCGGAGTTCCATTCAAACTCAGTTTCAATGTTGTTTCAAGCTCGTTTCATAAGTCTCCTCCTCATCATCATCATCAACAAATCATCATACATCTTGATTACCTTTCTAAACGTGTTTCATCATGGTAACTTTGGAGAAAACCCCCCTATAGTTGATTTAATCTACCCATCCAACGTCATCCATCAAACCCTCGGTTGGGCATTTCTTAGCTCGGGTTTTCCGTTGCCCTTGGCAGTTTTACTTTCGTACTGTGATTCTTTCATCGATTCGTCATTTCTAATTTCCATACGTTCAGATTTTAATTAGTCCGAAGTCTAGGTCGAAATGACGCAGAAACCGTAGACTTTTCCTTATCGATGTTGTAAGGGGCAGTAGGACCGCTCCGAATCGATGAATCAAGCCGAGCAGTTGAGTCTCGGCCCCAAGGACTCAGGAGCGTCTCGTTTCGATATTTTCAACCTGCCATGTACTGAAACAGACCGAAACACTTGATCAATGGTTTGGTCACCCCACCACCAGCTCTACATAGTCCGACCGTCCGATGACAATAAGGCTTCTCATCAGCCCGCCGGAGCGTCAAGGGGCACAAGGCTTTCTGCGTTGCTTTGATCAAACACTTCGACTGTTCCTTGGATTGAAATCAATTCACAGCTGTGCTACCCAAGCGAAAATCCAAGACGTTGATTTCAATCCCTTTGATAGGGTGTGATGCTGAATATATCTTAGATAGAATATTTAAATATCACCGAGATTCAGAACATTCAGGCTTTGGTTGACCCGATGGATATGGTCTAGGTCATGGTTACGTCCGTGCTCAAGAGGCGGCTGGCTGCCCAAGGTCTGATATCAAAATAAATCATCAAGGCTATAAGGATATTCCTCCCTCCGAGAACCTGCTCTCCACGAGGTAGATTGGAGTTTTTCGTTCTGGTCACCTTTTCATCAACGAGCTGATGCGCGGCCCTACTCGAAGATCCGTTAATGCGCGGAGACGAAGAGCAATGGGAATTATGCTCGTTCCCGAGGCCGCGGGAAGACCCCCGGTTTGAGACTTCAGTCCGAGGGGGCCTCTTTCTGGATTCGATATCTGCCACTTGCCGTGCGAAAAGTTCTGGGGATATGTCGGCGTGCAAAACTGGGCAAATTAAATATAGAAGAAATTTGTAACCGTGGTATGTGTGGTGTTGAGAATGTCTCAAATCAGGATAGGGCGGCAAGATTAGTAATTGCATGACGAAGTCGAGGAAATGAAAAATTATATCTGTACTCTTCACAAAAAGCTTGAAAGGTGAAGAAGAAGTCTGAGGAGCACTATAAAGAGCAGGAAGGAAGGGATAAGTCATCATCAATCGAATCAGCTGCATAGTTCAGTTTAATTGCGCATCTGTTCCTAACAATCAAAGTAAAGGCGATATATCAGATTACCTTCTCTGATGTGACCAATATGTGGCCATTTACCAAATCACGATTAGATAGCGATACGATTGCAAGCTATCCCATTTCATCTATCCCAGATGAACTATCACCATTGGTATCAACTTCTACAAACGTATGCATTATGTTTTACGAATAAGTAGTCGAACCCTCATCTGAAGCTGACTATCACAACTTTGAATTGTAAAATAAAGGACTCTGCTACTCGGAATACACTCTCACGCCAACGAACACTTTTACCAGTCAAACAACTCTTGGTACTATGTATCATGCGACTCACAGGTTAGTTTATTTTATCTTTCTATCTTGTCAGAGGTTTTTGTGCAGCACTTCACTGACATGAGCTTGCTTACAGAACCTATTTCATACACCTTAATTTTTCCATTCATCAAGGCAGTTTTTCATTTTTCATATCAGTCAATTTGTTAATTTTATCCATGTAGAATCGAATTGATATGTGTGAAAACAAAAAATTCAGTCAAATGTTAGAGGAAATGAAGTATCACCCGACCCTAAGCAGATAGGATACTATGCTGGTGTGATTGAAAGTCAGTGGCAATTTGAATCATCTACTTCTGAAGACCTGACTTTCGATTCATGCCTATTGAAATACGTCTTGTTCGCATATCTGAAGGTCTCTTTGCGGTGGCTCAGCTCTGTACAGGTAAATTGCTGCTTCACACCTTTTGTTGCCACAGTGCCGCCTGACCAGAGCTCTGTCTTGATACCAAAATTTTCCAGCTATGTTTTGGGGTCGACTGTCTGATCGAGTCGGAAGGAAGCCGGAGATGCTGATCGGACTTTTTGGGATGGCTATCAGTGTAATCGCCTTCGGCCTACAAAAGACATACCTCGGATTAATTATCTCTCGCTTCATAGCTGGAATGATGAATGGTGGGCTGATCTTGTTGGATTCTAGGTTTCCAATCCACTGATTCTTATTTCACTAACACATTCTTATTACATTGGTCATGACAAACACACAACAGGAAATATCGCTATTCTACAGGTGCCAGGCTTTTATGTTTGAAAGATAGTGATTGTCAACTTACATGTTTTTCATTTCACAGAGCATTGTGGCCGAGATTACAGATCCGACAAATTATGCTGAGTATGTAAACTGTCCATCTGAGCCACGCAATTTTTGATTAGATTTTAGCTAACGGTATACTCGTCCAATCCTTTGGGTAGTGCGGTGTCTTTGCTTCCATTGTCATTCGTAAGTCCTCTTCCAATTTATGCAGCCCCTACTGTTCAGATGTCACATATAACTGTGGGTGTTGAAATCCATTGCTTACAATGTATTTGTATCTGCTCATTCTTGAAGGCAATTGGATCAATCATTGGTCCTATTGTCGGAGGTTTCTTGGCTTTACCAGCTCAGAATCTTCCTTTTCTTTTCGGAAATTGTGCTTTCTTGATCGAATATCCTTACCTCTTACCTTGTCTCATTGGTGGAATGTTGAATTTTCTCGCGATCATCCTTGGAATCTTTTGCTTAGAAGAGGTGAGTTCCTACATCCAGAATTAGCATTCGAATCGGCATCCTGATTCTTCTTCTTCATGTAACAGACGTTGGAACGCAAGCCACGAAATGGGACGCAAAGACCGACACCATCACAAGGTTACGAAGCCTTGTCATCTGCTGATTATGACTCTCGGCCAATCGTATCACCCCCGCATAGTATCAGGTCATTATGTACCGTACCGATCATGACTCTGATGTTGACGTTCACAATGATTCACATCAACAATGGTGCCTTGGTGGCTGTGATTCCACTTTATGCATACACAAGTTTAGTTGAGCATTTACTCTTCTCGATTGTTTGAAAGAGCGCAGAACTTGTACAATTGACATCACCCGCGAATCTCTTGAATCTCTTCAGAGGTGGTAAACGGCGGGCTGGGGATGTCGCTTGACCAGATTGGTGAGGTCTTCTATTGTTCTGTGTGCTACTTCATCAAAATTATATCACTGATCAATTGATTGGTGTCTATATATAGGATTCATTCTCAGTGTGAATGGAGTAGGACTAATCTTTGTTCAGCTCTTCCTTTTTCCACCTCTTCAAAGACGATTTGGAGCGGTTAATCTCTACAAGTGGTCGGTTCCGACCTTTACCATCACAAACCTTTGTCTACCCATTGTGACCTACTTAGTCCATAGTCAGTACAGTTTTCCTTCTGAGGTTGTCTTCACAAATGATGTTGATACGATGACATCATCTCTTCAGTCAAAGGCAACACTTCCACCATGTCATTGGCGTACATGTCAGTCATCATGATCATGAGAAGTCCAGGTGTGATGTGCTTTGGTCTGTATGTGATTCACATCGAGTGCATCAAACCTTTTCCGGCTAGCAGCTGATGATCTGATTATCTTAGTGTGCTCAATGATGCTTGTCAACATGCTTTCACCCAGCTCGTCATCTTTGGGAACGTTGAATGGGATAATGCAGGTATGATTTTTTATCCTTGAGCTCTAGCACATTTAAAATATTCCAAGACATGAGATTGCAGTTTGCTTGGGAGTTGATCATATGGTCTTTTGATAGACTTGTCGAGCTCTTGCACAAGCCATTAGTCCTATGTTAGGTACTTCATTATTTGCCATAAGTATTTCAAGTGGAATACTTGGTGGTAATTTAGTTTGGATAGTATTAGGCTTGGTGAGTGATCTAGAAGAATGGTTGTTACTTTGAAGTTGATGTGATATCTAATGAGAGTTTTGAGAGAATTTTTCAGATTTCAGTACTCGCTCAAATAAGTTCACATCGAATTCCCAATGAGATTGAAACACGAAAGGAAGGGGTTACATCTGAAGAAGATGGTGTTGAACCTCATGTTTAAGCCCCCTAACCAGTTTTTCAGGAATACCGGAGGCGCATGATATGGGATCTGTTGAGGATAGGGCCCAGAGATGCAATCTCCTTGTACTGTCCCTTTTCTGACCAACATGGCTAGTTTCTAGAAGTCTTGTATTGGCTGATCCTTTTTTGTATAATTATGGCGTTCAAACCTGTGCAAGAAATTTGCAATTTTTGTGAGAGTTCTGTGCAAGTTTTTTTAACATCTTGCATAGAACTTGCACAGAACTTGCAGACTTAAGACTTATGTATGTTAACCTAAGGTTCCCCGCTTTGAGGCGAAATGATTCAGCTTGTGCAGTTTTTTCAAGCGGGGTTGTGAAAAAATTAATTAAGCAAGATCCGTGCAAGATTTCCTGCACAGATCTTGCACATCGGTCTTGCAAATTTCTTGCACAGGTTTGAACCCCATAAATGCTCTCATTGTGTTATGTGATAGGTAGAAATATTGTTTTCTCACTTCTTTTGTAACCTAGTCTGGATATGCATAGTTTTGTTTTGATTGGAACATGATAGATATTTGTACAAGTACAGCCCTTTGCATGATTGATGACTTTGAAGAAAAAAAGACCTTGAGTTTTCAACAAGAAAACCTTGAGTTTTTTCAAAAAGTGACCGAGTTTTTTTCGAAAAAGTGACCGAGTTTTTTCGAAAAACTACCGAGTTTTTGAGAAAGTCAATGTGTTCTTCTTGGAATTTTCAAAAGTTGATGAGTTTTTGAAAAACTCAGTAGGTTTTCCAAAAAACTCGGTCACTTTTTGAAAAAACTCAAGGTTTTTTTTTCTCCAAAGTCATCAATCATGCAAAGGGCTGTAAATAGATGACAGTTACGGGTATAATTATTGTGGGAAGTGTATTTCAACATCACTCTACTCATTCCTGAAACTGACTTAGTTTCTTGAGAACTCTTATTAAAATTGATATTTATAAGGGTTGAATGACACCGCAAGAATCAATAGGTTCAAAACCTGATTGAAGGAAGTTGCAGTGAGTGTGACCAGGCTCACAAGCTTTTTCAACTGTGAGTCTTGTTTACAATGTGTTCAGTTTGGGTTCACTGAACATCCTTGACCACTCATGAAAGGAAATGATACATATAAACTTGAAGATCTTGCATATACACCTAGTTAAGATCCCTGATTCCTCTCATCCTCCCAATTATAAAATTCAACTCTTTGATACTCTTGTATTGTCTCAACTGTCTTCACATTTCTTGAAGTATATAGTATTATCAAGGTATGAGCTGTTTTTTATAGTGTACACATTGAGAAGCAACATGGAAAAATAGGCTTGTCTAGTGTCTCTGTGATCACATAGACATCAGCTTTCTTTTTTAGCTATTTCATAAGTCTTGTGGTTTAGAGTTGGAGAAACATTTTGTCATTGCAAAGGTGGCATTAATGATATATTAGTATCTATTAGTATGTACAGAAGGGCTCATTGATACATTACAAAGAGTGAGAAAGTGTTTCAAGTACAACTTGAAAGGGAAAATAATGTAATGAATCCCCAACAGGGTTCTCAGAAAACCTAAGGGCCCGTTCAGATGGTTTTGCAAAAAATTGTTACACAAAAACGATTTTTCAATCCGCCCCTTGAAAAAGGGGCAGATTGAAAAACTCAAAATTTGGTTTTTTGGTTTACCAAACAGTCGACCAAGTAGGTCAACAAAAGATTGAAATGGAGGGGCAAATGAGGTCAAAAACTCTTTTTGGTCTCAAAAACAGCCTCAGGGCTGTTTTTTAAAATTGAAGTTTTCTTGATCAAAAACGGAAAGTTGCAGAACGCCGGTGTCTTTGACAAAAATCAAAAACTGTATTTGGCCAAATATGGTTTTTGGCTTTGGTGGAGTATTTGGTTTCCAGCCGAACGGGCCCTAATGTGAATTGCAAACTAGACTTGCAATTGAAGAAAGTTGTGAACCCCGTCACCACATCTTTCTTCAATCAAGTTTTGAACCCATTGATTCCCGTGGTGTGAGGATTCAATTCCTATATGAGATGAACTATGTTGTTATCCTAATTCAGAGTCATAACGGGTGATAAGGATATGTACCAAGTCTACCCATTCTAGAAGAGATGTCTGATAATCTTTTAGCCCTTTCCTGCCTTTTTGATTTTATCCATTCTTGTTGTATATATGTACATATCTGAAGAAACACTTCTTCTTCATCTTGTTTTGTCTTGTGTGTGGGCAAGGTCAAAACTGCTACGCAATGGACAGCAATATCAGAGTACCCAGATAGCAGTGCGATGAACCACTATCTTCAAGGCCGCTGAGTAACACTATTAGGATAGACCCACTATGGGGATCATGTAGAGGTGTGGAACACTCACTACAGAGCACAACACTATTTCATTGCTAGCCCTATGATAGCGCACACGCAAGGTTTTTGTAATATGAACAAAGAATTTATTAAAAGGGTCACAAAAACAGCCTCAAGGCGTTTTTTCAAAATTGACAAGTTTTTGATCAAAAACGGTTTTTGTTTTTGATCAAAAGAAGTTACCAAACGCTGGTGTTTTTGATGAAGATCAAAAACTGTTTTTTGGGTTCCAGCCTAACAGGCCCTGAGTTATTGAGGTTTGAAAAAAAAATCAAAGATACCCTTTTTGTACTATACCTAAGAATTGAATCTGGAATATCTTCCTGGTTTATGAATATACATACAAAAAAAATTGATAATCCTTTTGAAAATATATTTCTCCACATTTTTGTCCCCTAAAGCCTTCCTGTATGGGCAGTATTTCTACATTAATTCCTCAATGTGTTGGCAAGTTTGATTTGCGGAAGTTCTTTTCCCTAAGACAGATTTTCAGGGAACATATTGCCAAATCATTCTGAATTTGATTGATATACATGTAAATGGTATTTTACAAAGACTTCTGCCATAAACTTTGCCATATTCTGCCTAGAATCAAAGAATCAATCAAAATGTTGACTGCTCATGTACACACCACAATTACATATAGAAATACTGCCCATACAGGAAGGCTTCAGGGGAAAGAAATGTGGAGAAACATATTTTCAAAAGGAATATCAATTTTCCTGTGTATGTATATTGATGAAGCTGGAAGATATTCCAGAATCAATTCTTAGGTATAGTACAAAAATAGTATTTTTTGTCCGTGATTTTTTTTTGGATTTTACTAAAAGCAGCCCCCCCATGTGAGGTTTGACCGCCCCCTTTTATTCTGTATTTCAATTCAAAATATATCCTATTGCACGATAGGGGGCGGTCCAGAGAGCTTATTAGAGCTGATTGCAAGGTTTTAGTGAATAAAGTGGGTGTTCTTGAATACAGCACCTGTATTCTCCAAACTAGTCCAGGCAATAGAGATTTGAGTGAGAGATCAAGAAAACCCCACTGCAATGAGATTTCCAGACTTGTGATGAAAATATCCAATGTTTTGTTGACAAGTCAGCCTGTGCCCCGACCCAAAAAACACGGGTAATGGCCTACCCGCACCCCAAACCAATACCCAGTAGGCCCCCCCGCGCCCAAACCCTACCCAAACCAATTGAAACCCGGCTTTCAGAAAGCCCCCCGACCCCTATCCCAAATGCCTAAAAACCGCGGGAAGCCGGGGTTCCCCGCGGATAAGATTGGGGGTTTGAGGACTAGGCCCCCCCGCCCCCAAACCCTACAGGGTCCCTGACGTACTGGGGTCCCAAAAAAGGTGACCGAACCCGCACCCCGAGGGTTCGGGGCTTGGGGAACCCTCGGGGTGTTGGTTTTGGGGCTCAGGCTGATTGACAAGGTTTTTGGGCACTAAATGTCATATTTACAAGACCTGCAGTAGTGCAAGATGTACATGAGATCAAAGGCTTTTGTTTAAGCTAGCTTTCTAACTTCTAGCCCCTATAGTTCCCAAGTTACTTGAATGTAACGGTCAAACAAGCCTTAAAATCAAACATTGGAATCAGGCCTTGGAGGCACGGAAAAATTTTGCGCCCAAGTGAGCAAAGTTAAGAGCCTCAGAGTAGGCTTGGTTGATAGCTCTACTCCATGTGCATCTTTTGGAGTGCTCTGGAACTTGGGGCATGGAGGGGCGTGTGGTGTAGAGCCCAAAAACTGAAACACAGGTTTTGTCAGATACCTCTATAGGCACATTCCTGGGTCCTGTTCCAGACCGCCCCCTTCCCATCCCACATTTGTATCATACAGTAACAGTTTTCTTTTCCCCGGCTAAAAGGAGGCGGTCAAGCCTCACAAGGGGGGGCTGCCTTTAGTAAAATTCTTTTTTTTCAAACCCCAATAACTCAGTCAATTTACGTCACAAAGTTTAATAAACTATATATTCTTGGTGGGGAAATACAGGAGCAGGTTTGTACAGATTTATGATGCTGTATGATATCATCTCATTTTTGGTGGTATGACAGATTTTGCTGGTAACTGACCCAAAACATCTTGATAGCCGATGGATTTCACGCTGAAAACAAATTGAAGTTTTGTTGAAAACATTTTGGAGACATTGGATGTACTGGCCTGCCAGTGAGTGACCAGTAGTTGGGGGCTGTGATTGGAGGAAGTTTCAGTGACAGGGTCTGCAACTTGCTCCAATTGCTAATTGCATTTGCAATGCGTTCACGATTGGTTTGCTGTACATCATCAATACCGTCACGGTTGTGAGCTTTCAGGCTTTGTGCTGTGTTTCACTTTCCAGGAGTACTAACCACAGATAAGTACTCTTATGAGGGAGTATGTACTGGGGTCCTAAGTGAATCATCTCTTTTAAAACATTATTAAATCACACCAGATACATCCTCTGGCACAACATATCAAGACAATTTGGAAGTGCTATCACGTGCCCAGCTGCTACTAGCTTTGAATGTGCTCTCTCAAGGGTTTACAGCAAACAAATTGCGAACCAATTGCAAACACAATTAGCAATTGGAGAAAATTGTGGACCCTGTCACCACAACTTTTACCAGACGAGTTTACTATTCACACAGGCAAAGAACCAAAATTTGCTTGGCTTTTGGAGAAGGACTGCACTCTCAAACACAAAAGTGAAGGCAAATTGATGCATCTTTCAGACTTTGTTGAAAATAAGCACGGCCGGCTTGTGATACCTCCAGAGATTGACTGTACCCTTCCATTCAAGGATGCTGCAGTTGTCATTCACCCTGGGAGCCAAGGTGATGCATGGTGGAACTGTACTCAGCTGATTGACCTGGTCAAAACTCAAGCTATCCCTATTTTTGAGTTTCTCAACCCAAAATGTCAAGCGCTGTTCATCTTTGACTGCTCTTCAGCTCAACAATCTTTGCTTCAGATGCGCTGCGGGTCAAAAAGATGAACTTGGGCTCAGGTGGTGTAAAACCATGTCTTTGAGATACCGTCATCCCCACTGATGATCCCAACATACCTTCACACCTCCGAGGTCAATTTCAAATGATGAACTTTCCTTCTAATCATCCCGGCATCAGGAGATCAAAGGTCAGCCCGACATCAAGCTAGCAGATCAACCCAAAGGAGTTCAGCAAATTCTAGCGGAACAAGGACTCTGGAGCTATCACAACAAACATGACACGTCAAGAGGTCTTAAACCTATGGGATTAAGGTGTGAAAAGTGCAAAGGAAGTGGTCTTGCTAAAGACAAGATTTGTTGAGCTGAAAGAATCATTCAAGATGCTACTAAAAATCTCAATTCAGGCACCACCTTGGGACTCAATGCGGCATCACCACCTGAAGACAACTCTCACAACTGCTGTGCGTTCAAGGTTCTATCCAACCAATTGGACTTCAGAAATGAAAAGCCTGTGCTTCAAAAGATCATCAAAGAGGCAGGTCACTTGTGTATGTTTTGGCCAAAGTTTCACTGTGAATGGAACCCTATCAAGCGCCTTTGGTGCTTCATCAAACCACGTAAGTTCTTTTTTACTCCTCCATAAAATCACATTAATTCATTGAATGCTCATCTTAATATCAATTTTGCTTTAGAATATCGTAAATTGAGTCACACTTCCAAGACAATTGCCAAAGCTAAAACTTTGTGGGGAACTGTCAGGAGAAGCTGTCTGCTGATCACTATATGCAAGTTTTTCAAGAAGGTGGACAGAATAAGAGCTGACCTCATGTAAGCCGTTGCTTTTTGGTTTGATCTGAAATGATTTCCTCTGAAATTACCATCCTATGTTATAGGGAAAAAACAATGAGCCCTGATCCAAACATGCAGGTCTACACTTCTCACCAGCAAGTCTCTTTGACAGCTGTATCAGAACTTTTGTGATTGGTTCTGATTGGTTTACTAGTCTATTGTTTTATTTGTTTTGTCTTTTTCTTTGTTCATCACCATCAATTTCCTTTTGCTTCAATTTGTCATTTACCTACAGAACTATGTACTTCAAGAGCAATGAAATTGGTTCTTCCAATTCAACATCCAATATCTGTTCTCTAGATTCACTACAAGTCGACTCACAAGCAAGAACGGTGTTTTTGTAAAAACAAAAAAACTAAACACCTCTGATTCCAGAAAAAAATTATACATGGATAGCAATAAGTCTCGACATCTGATGTCTGTCCTTAGATTCACTAAAAGTTGACTCACAAGCAAGAACATTGGATTTCAAAAAAAACTAGTGTCCAGATTTTAAAAAAAGTGATGCATGGAAAAACAAGGGGCTGAGGGTTTCAAAACTGCTCTCAGATGCTCAAAGTGTTGAGATCTGAGTGAGAACATCAAATTTACGAATTGCTGGTACTCGTTTGAAATTTACAAGCCTTTGGCACTAGCAGCCATAGTCGGAGGTTGCAAAAGCAAAAACAGGGTCTGGCCGGGAATTGAACCCGGGACCTCACCCAAATTGTGCCCTTGTACAGGGTACCCTAAGGGTGAATCATACTACTAGACCACCAAACCATGATGGATAAGTTGCTTTAACATGGTCCCCGATCTGAAGCTGCTTCTGACAAGATCAAGACATATCATGACATCTCATTTACTCCTTTGACTAAGTTCCTTGCAAGAGCCCTTTTTCTTTTGAAAACACAACCATTTCAAGCTCAAACAGTTGCCTCAAGCTGTGTCTTGCCTCAAAAGCTTTTACCTCAGCTTTTGCCATCTGTAGACCATAAATTCTGAATCTTGGTCACTCCTCTTCAAGAGCATTTGAGGGTTCTGCCAGCTATAAACCTAACTCAGGTGGATCTAAAAGACCAACACTTGCTCATAGGAAGAGCGCAAAGATACAACTAGACTAAAACATAGGTGGCCTTGCCCGTCTGTAATTTCATCAAGTTTCAATACTTGAATACTTAAAAATTCAAACTCCAAATGCTTGAGCTGTTGAAGGTCTAGATAGTAATTCTTGATTTCCAGAAACTAAATTCAAAGGTTGATAAAGATGAATTGAAGGAGGTAAAACAGGTAGAAGGAAATTTTCTACATGGAAACAAAGTGGTCTATAACTTATGTTGTATATAAGCATTGTGGGAATCTGACAAGGAATAAGGAAAAGGCTGGGTGATTGGAGATGCACTTAGGAGGGGCTCAATGTGTTGGATGTTTTTCTGTTGGTTATGACAAATAGAGTTGAATAATTGTATTTCAAACATGACCTCTCTTAGTTATATGTTTTCTTTTCTCTATGTTTTCTGCTCATTAACATTTGTATTGTTGTCATGTTTCTGATCTTGTGATGTTTGATATGTTTCTCTATTCTTTCATCTTTTCTCTTAACTCTTAGCTGTGCCCGTGTTTTCTCCATAAAAGCCACCTATGAGTCTTGACAAGTTTGATCTTCATTTGTTCAAACTTGTTCTCACATCACATCACAAGCACTCACTAACAACTTAATTTCTCATTTGTGATTGACTCATACAATGCACCATGTGCTTGTAGCAGTCGCCCAACAACAAGCGCACACGGAATGCCTTTGAGGCACAAAGGCAACTCAAGTGTGCTTGTCAACGAGCAAACACCACACGGGCATGGTGATGGTCATCTTAAGACTGCGTGCAGACTGCTTGGCCTGAGATCGTGATCAAAATGTACAATGAGACCAACGGCAGGGATCACTTCAAGTCACTCACAGTGTGGCAAATTCTGTTGGTTGCTCCAAAGTGGCTCACCCCTTGTACTCCACCAGCACCTCTAGCGATGGCAATTGCCAGCATACCCTTCAGTGACCCCTCCGGTGACCTCTGCAGTGATCTTAGTTCTGGTCTCAGTACCCCTTGTGCCTCAAATCCAACTTGCCCAATGGGCAGCAAGAACACCAAACGTAGACATCCCAATGAATTGAAGTCTGGATGCACCAAAGAAGATTGTCCAGTACAACTTAAATGTTCAAATGACTTAGCTGAACGTTGAGTCAAGGCTCGGAAGGAGGAACTGAAATCACCAAGAAGATGGCTCTGAAGCAAAAGATAGTTTAGTTCCAGTCAACGATATGAAGGTCTTAATGATGTCAGAAGAAAATTGTAAAACCGAGCTTGCCAAGGAGACTGTTAAGGCCAGCGATGGGGTCTGGGACGAGGGTCAAGGATCTGGTGACAAGTCTATAAAGTAGATTGTCGGATGAAGAGAAGAGAAACTTGTACAATAGCAACGTGTACAACTAGGGACTCAATCTCTATCCGTGACATGTCTAACCCGTCTTTCACTCGCCGTTACATATGTTATAGGATCATAACAGTATCCCCCTTTTTACGCCCAATCTTCCTCTTGCAAGATCTGCGTTCCTCCCACGGGCAGCATTAAAAAACCCAGAGGGAAAAAGCTTGCCCTCTCACTTACGCCGTGTCCTTTTGTACTTCTCTGCCGCCTTTGGAAATCTTGCATCGAAGTCTTGTAGTAATTCGGCGCAATTCTTCAAATTGACTCGAGGTTCCCATGAATTATGCTCTGGTCCAAACCCTTTCCAACTAACTAAGTATTCCATCTTGTTAAATTTCTTACGGCAGTCTAATATCTCCATCACCTCCCATTCCTCCGTATCATTAATGATGATTGGTTGTGGTTCAGTTGTGCGGCGTTCCTCCACCGTGTCCGGTTCGTGTTTCCTAAGTAATGAAACGTGAAAAACAGGGTGAATGCCTCTCATAGAAACAGGTAACATCAGTTTATAAGCAGATCGTGATATTTTTTCAATGATGCTGAAAGGACCCATCCATCTGTGATCCAACTTCGGGCTTGGTCGAGTAGTTGACAAATTTTTACTGTTCAGCCATACTTGATCACCCACGTTCCACTTGGGTGTTGTCCTTATACCTTTGTCGAATTGTGCTTTCATCTCTTGCTGTGCAACGTTTAAACATTCAGTCAGTTCGGATTGTACTTCATTTAATTGTTTCAATCTATTTTCAACACTTGGGATGCATTGGTCACTAGATGGTACTCCACCAAAATTAGGATTAAACCCGTAATTTGCTTTAAAAGGTGAAACCCCTGTAGAGGTGTGGTCTTTATTGTTGTAAGAAAATTCCGCGATTGGTAGTAGTGATTCCCAATTGTCCTGTCGATAGTTGACAAAGTGTCGTAGATATTGCTCAATAGCCTTGTTCACGATTTCCGTCTGACCGTCCGTGCGTGGGTGGAATGCTGTAGATGGATGTAAGCGTATTCCGAGTCTCTTGTCTAACTCCTTTGTTATCTGAGATATGAAAATACTCCCTCTATCAGATGTGATAGTCCTTGGTGTTCCGTGTAGCCGCCATACGGATTTGACCATCAAGTCTGCTAGGTCTTCGGCCGACATTGCCTCGTTACACGGGATGAAATGACTCATCTTGGTCAATCTATCCACGACGGTCAGGATACTGTCCTTGCCGTTGGATATTGGTAGTTTAGTGATTAAGTCGTAGCTAATGTTGAGCCACGGCCCGGTTGGTATGGGGAGCGGTTCCAGGGATCCAAAAGGTTTTTGTGTCGTTGCCTTGCTTCTCAGACAAGAGTCGCAGCCGTCGACATACCTATTAACGTACGCCTTTTGTGACGGCCATACGAAACTGCGACGTATCAGGTTCAGCGTTTTAGACCTACCTGGGTGGCCTGCCAGCAAGCTATCGTGGCGGCTTCTGAGTATTTTGTACTTGATGTCGTTGTCGTCGGGTACTTCAATGCGGCCATGGTTGTACAAAATCCCGTCTTTTACCTTATAAGCTACCACTTCTTTCTTTATGCTGGAAGATATTGGGTTTTCGGTAGCCTGAATCAGTTCTTGTAGTCTAGAGTCTTTGAGTGTTGATTCCCTAATCAAAGTGATTAACGCTTGGTCGTTGAGCATTGGTTCTTCCGATAGGTGTTCGTCCGTCGTGATGTCTGATACTCCCAACACATCCACTTCAAACCAATGTTCGGCGTTGTTGAGTTTCACGTCTTCGCTTTCGAAGAAGGACTCCATAGTAGCAATTTCGGTGAAAGTATCGGGTCCGATGTTCTCAGGTCTCAAAAGTTGTCCAAAAGTGAGCTTTTCCGCCTGGTCAGGTTCCAAATCCGGCCGTCTTGAAAGTGCGTCAGGTTTAGTTGCATGTCTTCCAGGTCTAAATTTAATTTGGAAGTCGAAGCATCCAAGCGTCTCAGCCCATCTAGCCTGACGTCTGGTGAGTTGTTTAGTAGTCATGAACGTCTCTAGGTTTCGATGGTCAGTGTAGAATATGACGTCCAATCGCTTTGGGTTACCTTCCAGGTAATGTCGCCATTCTTTAAACAATGCTACGATAGCTAAGAGTTCCTTATCAAATATTTCATAATTCCGCTCTGCTTGTACCAGGGATCGTGAAAGATATGCTACGGGATGTAGCTCGTTGTCTTCATCACTGCGTTGAGATAAGACTGCCCCAAGGGCAAAATCAGAACAATCACATTCCAATACAAATGGTTTGTATGGATCAGTGATCTTCAATATAGGAGCTGATGTGAAAGCCGTCTTCAATGCTACAAATGCCTTGTCACACTTGTCATCCCAGTTATATGGGGTATTGTCTTTAGTCAAGTTGTGAAGAGGTCTAGTTGTCTCGGAGAATTGATGTATGAACCTTCTGTAAAAATAAGCAAATCCAATGAAACGCTGGAGTTCGTTGACACTCCTGGGTGCTGGCCACTCAGCAACGGCTTTGACTTTAGTCGGGTCCATTCGGATCTTGTTGCGTGATATGATTAATCCTAAATACTCAACTTCTGATCGTGAGAATTCGCACTTTTCCGGTTTGAGCCATAGTTGTTGTTTATCTAGGATGTCCAAGACTTGTAAGACAGATTCTTGATGTTTCATTCCCTTCTTTGTATATACCATGATATCATCCAAAAAGGCCGCTGTGTCTTTACCAATGTGTGCGCGCAAGATGTCCTGTATGAAGTACTGGAAATAGCCGGGTGCTCCCGTTGGGCCAAATGGCATTGTCAACGGTGCGAATTGGCCCGCTTTGCAGATGAACGCAAGGATCTCTTCATAGCCTTCAGCTACGCGTAGATTCCCATATGCGTTCCGCATGTCCAGTTTAGTGAATTCATCGGCATCCAGGAGACTATCCACCAGGTCCATCGTTAAAGGTAATGGATATTTGTTTTTGACCGTTAATGCGTTCAACTTGCGATAGTCAAAACAGGGTCTCAAGTTCCCGTCTTTTTTGCCGGTGAATAATACTGGCGCCGCCCATGGTGAAGTTGTGCGTTGTATCGTGCCGTTGGCAAGGCCCGCGTTGATCATTTCATCCAAAGCGGTGTTTTCAGCTGGCGAGAGTGGGATGATGCGGCTCGCTTGGGGTTGAGCGTCTTTGATCAGTACAACTTTGAAGTCGTACTTCCGTCGGGGAGGTAAGCATTGAGCTTTGGACTTCTGAAACATATGAAGGTACCTGTGATACATTGTTGGTACTAAGTCCTCTACGGTTTTGGTCAGTTGGTTCTTCTTCTCATCCGCTGCGAGTCGTGCTGAGGTGGACCAGGAAGTATTTGCGGCGTCGACTGCTACCGTTAGGCTGTCATTCAAGGGAGAGTTTTGCTTGCTAGCTGTTTCGGGTAAAGCATGAGAGTGTAAGATATCGAACTCACGTTGCGGGGGCGTTAGTGTACTTGAAAAGATACACGCCCCCTCGTCATCATTCCTAGCGTGCCCTGTGGGCTCCTCCGTTGGACCTGCAGGGGTTTGTGGCGGACGCGACGAGGCTGGATTAACAGCCGCAACCTGATTCGTCTCTGTTGTGGTTTTGGCATCTGATAAGTCCACTGTTGCAATGGTGTCGTCTTGCTTCGTACTGTCCATAAATTCGGGCGGCTTGGGTGTGTCTAACTGTTGTTGTAGCAGGGGAAAAAGCTTGTCTTCCGCTTCTAACAATGACAGTGATTTAGAAGAAATACAAGACTCACTCTGCGGGGATGCTAATGTACTAGTATTAGTACACATCCCCTCGTCACGGTACCTAGCGTCCCTCCAAAGTTCCGTCCTGGGATCCAAAGAGGGGTTTGTCGGCGTTGACGACTCCACATCAGTGAAGGCAGTGAAAACTTCAGCAACATCTATGTTGCCGGTCTTCCAGTCGATTTTCCGGTGGTTTGCTCGAATCCAGGGCATTCCAAGAATGCCATCGTAGGTGTTCTTGAGGCTCGTGATGATGAAATTGGTCGGGTATGAGTCGTGGTCAATGAATAAGTTCAATTCGTGTGAAGACCTGGCTTTGGATCCGTTAAAACCGGTGATATCTCTTGATGTGCTCACCCCGTGTCGTAACAGGTCTCTCTCAGCGGCAAAGGCTTCTCCCAATACATTGTGAGTGGCACCTGAGTCAATTAAGAGTCGGGCGGTGGGTCTAAAAAATGGTGTGGCGCGAGGTCTTTGGGTCAAGGAAAGTGAAGCTGTAAGAAATAAACGTGGATCACTGTTATTGCAAGGTACAACTCCACTCGCTCCTATTCCTATTGAATCATCCAAAGCCTCTAAGCTCAAGCTAGGCACAACCTTCAGGCTTGAGCGCCTTCATTTTTTGAAATGTCACTACGACTGCCACCCTCCATTTGATCTCTAATCTCACTCTCCTTCCCACTCATGGCTGCTAACTTGATTTCCAGCTCGGCAACTCTAGCACGATAATCCACCCTTCCTTTCCCTTTCCTCTCGCCACCTTTGGTTGGGCAGTCACTAGCAATGTGGCCTTGTTTTGCACAATGAAAGCATGATCCGGTTCGCAAACGTCGAGCACGTTCGTCAGAAGAGAGTCGTGTGTAAGAGGACGAGATGTCCATAGCATTCGGGTCGCGTGCGGGAGTGGGCATGTGCATGGTTGTGTCGGCTACTCCGTGAAGCTTATTATCTAATCTGATGGCTAAGTTTGAAATTTGTTCTACTGAAGTAAACTCCTCTTCATTCAATACCATAGCAACTCTAATATCACGTTTCAGTCCCTGTTCGAACTGGCGAATCAGCATAGGTACCTCCCAACCGGTATTCGTGGCGTGCATGTTAAATTCATAAGTGTAAGCTGCGACCGTTGTCATTTGAGATAATGACCGTATCGCCTTCTCTGCCTTAGACTTCTTTTCCGTGTCGAAATACATGGCTTTAAAGTTGTTAACAAAACGCTCGAAAGTCACTGTCGCAGATTTGGCATCGTCAAGTAGTTCGTGCATCAATGGCTGGGCCCATGCGCTGGCGGTGCCCGTTAGGTACGACAACGCAAATACCACTTTGCTACGATTGGTGGCAAAAAGGTGGGGGTGTGCCAGCATGTAAAGCTGGACTTGACTTGCAAAAACCTCCGCAGGGCTACCGCTGGTACCATCGAATTTGTCTGGGGTCGAGACTTTAGGCCCCTTAGGGGTATACGCCACTTCAGGCTGAGTTGGCATGGGTGCCGCTGGTTGGGCAGCAGGTGGCTGGCGAGTATGGCCTGCTTCGATCGCCACCAAACGTTCTTCGGCCTGCCGGCTTCGCGCCTCAGCTTGCTCTCGTAAGTTACGTTCTCCTGCTAATGCAATCTGCAGCTCGGCGATCTGACGTTGGATTTCTTCCATTTCGCCGTTAGTGAGCTTGGTGACAGGTAATGATGGATCTACGTTGACGAAAGGGGTTTCAGTCTCAGAGTCACTATCCGGATCGTCGGCACTGGGGGTTCTGTACAAAGGAGACGTGGTCGGTTGTGGAGTGCGGGTTCTGGTGAGTTGAATCTGCAAGGTTCTAGTTTAATCGATCTTGTTCTGGGTAAATCTAATCTATCTAAGTTTAATTCTGATCAATATTCTGAATCTTGGTCCTGAAATAGTTCGCTGGTATTCATGGTAAGTCTTCTTCTGCAGACACAAGGTTTCAATCTTAATCAAATAAAGTTTTCTAATCTAATATCGGTAATGTGGTGTATTCTGATTCTTCTCGATTCCTCGGCGCTCGTTGAAATAAGTAGATCCGACAATATGTTAAGGCCAGCGATGGGGTCTGGGACAAGGGTCAAGGATCTGGTGACAAGTCTATAAAGTAGATTGTCGGATGAAGAGAAGAGAAACTTGTACAATAGCAACGTGTATAACTAGGGACTCAATCTCTATCCGTGACATGTCTAACCCGTCTTTCACTTGCCGTTACATATGTTATAGGATCATAACAGAGACCCTGAATTAATGCAACAAAGACTCAAGGACAAATACAGTTCCTCTTCTGCCTCTGCTAGTGAAGATTAGATCATTTTGCACATCAATTGACCCAAGATTCTTTCTTCAACTATAATGTCTCAATCAAATTATATCTAAATCAAATTATATCAAACTTTTGCACTATATTTGAAATCTATCAACTTTTGTGTGCAGTTTTTATTGAATTGGAATATGCAATGCTCTCTTTGTTGTGTGTGTGGGTTTGATTCAATCAAACATGGGTGCTATCTTTTGTGTGTCTAAGATCTCAATCAAATTGAAAATTGTGTGCTTGATTTTCCTTCTAGGTTAATTTGTTACCAGTAGTTTTGAAACAAGTGAAACAAACACAAACAAGATTATGATTCAGAGATTCAAAGAAACAAAGATTGAGCTAAATCCCTTTTCCCTTGTGCCACCCAGTCATGCATTTTGAGAGCATACATCAGCCAATTATGCATCTAAGCATCTTGTGTATCAATATAATTTGATATCAATGATTCAGGAGATAGTTGCACTTCTGGATTATGACAATTTGGAATAATGGATGTATTTGTAGCAAAATCATCAACTTTAGGATCTTCAACCTCCCTTTCTTTGACTACAGTCGCCTCTGCAAGAACCAATACATGACAAAACCAATAATCATGCAAAACCAATACTTTTTTGAGCACATAAATCTTCATTTTTAGTGAAATTTGCTCTGAGAAACCAGATACTCGGTGAAAACCAATAGCTTTGGACCCAATTTTTTGGGTATTGGTTTTCACAGAGGTGACTGTACATACCATATTATGAAGCACAATACATGCATACATTACTTGACATATATTGTGTAGAACCCAAAGTCTACAAGGGTGAGAGATGATGTGCCAACAGGCTTGAAGGATACCCAACACTTGCTCAATATCCTTTTGAGTGGTCACCTGTAGTTGTGGGTAGTGGGAGGCTGCAGCATCTCCTGGTTTATTAGTTGTCTTAATTAAAACAGGCCAAGTTGGGTAGGCACCGTTGGAAAGATGGTATCCACATTCATATTTGTTATTGTTGACCTCAAATTCCAACATCTCATCAGTATATGATTGAATAACATATCAGTCTTTCAAATCTTAAAGTAATTGCGTTCAATTTAACTACCTACCACTTAAAAAACAATGAAATAGAGGACTTTGATTGAGAACGTTTATGTCATTCAGAGATCCTGGAACTCCAAAGAACACATGCCATAGTGTGCTCTTGGATGCCACAGCTTCCATAAAAATGGTAGCTTTCTTTTCCTTTCCTTGGAACTGTACTCCTGGCCATTTGGAAGGACATTTTTTTCAAATCCAATGCATCTTGTCAATTGACCCTTTGCAACCTGGAAACCCTCTCATTTCATACCCCTTGGTGATCTTCTCAAGCTCATCCTCTCTTGTTGGGTGTAGATATTCAGGTCCATAAATTTCTACAATGCCTTGCATAAATTTTTCAAACATAATATTGCAGTGTTTCTCCAATGCTAACAGACCCGTCTATGAGATTTGCCAAAATGCCATAGGCCAGCTACTGTATTGTGCACGTGGCCTTTCTAAAGTTGATAGGCCAAGTTGAAGGCAGCAGTCCTACAGGAGAGAAAGAATGTTAGTTGTAATTAAAATTGAAAGATGTCAAAAAACAGGTACATACATATCTTTGTACCCAAAATTGGCTGCACTTTGAGGTTTTGACAGATATCCAAAAACCTGTCCCTGCTCATTTAGAAGCAACACTCAGAAACTTTGTCATCCCAGCGTGGGTTTTCAGCAAAGTAATGACAAACAAGACACTTGTGGTCTTCTTGCCTGTCCATGAGACATATCTTCATCAGCCAACTCAAGGGCCAAGATAGCCTCATCATCCTCCTCCTCCTTGGCTGCTTTGGATTCTTGAAGATTACAGAGAAGTGTGTTTGATAGAAGCTCATTGATTTGCAAGTTGTATTTGGGTTCTTCATCAGAATAGTCAGGATCCATGAAAGTTTGAGTTTCAGTCTGAGTTTGAGACCTTGAAGGTAGACCGGTGAAGGTTTTTGAGGGTCTGAATACATTGCAGATATTTTTACATACTTTACAATTGTGGAGCAGGAGCTTTTCTGTATGGTACTTACTGTACAGAAGGGTATATACAGAGACAATAGTGGTTCTCCACAATTCTGTAAACTATTTACAGTACTTTGACATCTGTGCAGTAAAATTTACTTTAGTTTTACAGCAACAATAGTGTATGCTCTAAACAAGTATTGGACAGTACCTGGGATAATGGCAGGTACTGTACTGGGCCCAAGTTTTGTAGGGTTTTTAGCTCTAGGTACTGTACCAAGTATTGTAATTTGTTCCTAATTTTTGGTACAATACTATAGCACCTTCTTTTCCAGGACCTAGGTGGAGGTACTGTACCAGCACAGTACCTGTGGATTTGTTGATAAAAGAATGGGATAAGCTGCAATGAGATGTGATTTTCATGGGGTCAGATGTGGTTGTTTTCTTGGCAGCTACCACAAAACCCTTTTTTCTTTTAAAAGGATTCAACTCTACCCACTTGACTTTAGCTGGTCCAGTATCAGGAAGACTCTTGAAGCTAATTTGTATTGACTAATTAAGAATCTCACATAAGAAAATTGGTAAGATTTTCTAATATTTGGAATGTCAGAGTAGCCAATATCACACTGCAGCTGTACAAATCAACAGTGGATCTACTATTTATGCAAATACTATTCTACCCCACTCTGGGTGTATTCTATGTTGATCTGAAAACACATTAAAGACATCCTTGAACAAGCAGGACGACATGGCCTGCCAGTGCCTTTTTCTCTTAGTTATCTGAGTGGAATGACACTATAAGTGTTGAGAAACAATTAAATCTGCACTATTTCCATTCAAACTCATGCTTTTTGGTTCTCCAAAAGTCAATCAAGATATATTTCTCTTTTGATACTTATCAGTACTCAATTCAACAGAAGTTCCCCTTTCTGATTGTCTTGTTTTAAGATGGCAGTCTGTAGACATCTTCTACAAGTCTCTTATTGGTAGGTTATCCCCTTCATGCTCTGTATAGCCCTTGTTGGGTTATAAGTTCTACAGTGGATTGCTTCAGGTGCTGTTGGTACTGGTGAACAAATAGGAAACTTATAATACCTTAATCATGGGGCAAGAAACAAAAACCTTTTGACAAATCTCCAAAAGCCTCTGTCCCTGATGTTGACCTGTGACATCAACAATTTAACCATACAGGATACACAGCTTTGAAAAGGAAGCTTTCATTACTAAAAATGAATGTACATGAAACTGAACTTTGTAATCTGTAACCTTGTAGCATATGTGTCCAAAGGAAAATGAGCTTTAGGAATATGTCAAGTTGTGCAGGGTGGAGGTCAAAAATCCCATTAGCAGTTCTCCACTCAGTTGTATCATCTTATTCAGTTGTACCTTGCCAAGGCTTTGAATATTCTCACCATCATTGAGGATTTTACAAAATATACTAAAATTTATTCAATGTGTACTAAAGATGAGGTTCTCTTGAAATCCAAACTATTTCATAATGAAATTCTGTCCAAAGTTGAAAGCATCATTGCTGCATTATAAACTGATGATGGAACAGCATACATCACTTCAGAATTTTGTTTATTTTGTTCTGAGAAAGGTATACTTCAACCCACTGGACTACCTGACTCTCCTCAATTACTTTTTTTGAAAAATTCAGCAGAACAATTCAAGAGAAAATACAATGTTGTTTAATTGAATCTAATTTACTAGAAAGGTTTTGGGGAGATGCTATATCATATGCAACTCAGACTTTGAACAACATGCCAACAAGAACAAACAATTAATTCTAGACACCTATTCTAGTACTGGGTAATCATGAATGTCAAGGACATACTTTCCACTTGCTTGGATGCACTGCCCACAAAGATTCCTTGGACTAGGAATCCAGGGTATGCTTGGATAGCAAGACTTGGATGTGGTATCCAAGTAATTGATCTGTGGCAATCTCTGGGGCCAAAGAAAGCCTTGGATTAATCACTTGGACACATAGTCCAAGGGAATGTAGATCCAAGGATACCTTAGATTGGAATACTTTGCTGCAAGTGTTGTCAAGTATGGTTCAAATCAGGTTTGGTGCTCAAACCTATAGCACATCACACTTTCTTTCTTTTGTATTTAATCAATAACAAAGGTGCTATGGTATGGATTACAGAAAAGAAGTGTGAATTAAAAGCAACTTCTTTAGTATGCGTGGATAGAGTTTTCCCTGGGATACAATCAGATATCTCTTGCAAGCCAACAGGAATCAATATTCTTCCTTTGCCTAAGCTAAATAGGGAAGAAATTGTTTGATCAACTGATACTAACAATCAAAAATCAGATGAAATTATTTATACTACAACAAGACTTCCATCACAACCAATAAGAAAAAGATTTCAGCCTTTCCAATATGGAGAATATGGAAGAGCTGCCTTGATAGAATCAGAGAAGGAACTGGCAACTTGCAAGCAAGCTAAGAAGTTTATGAACTGGGATCTTTGGAAGTTGGCTTCTAAAGCTGAAATGGGTTTGTTGGTCAAAGACCTGGAAATTGGTCCCTTGTCTGGCTAGAAGAAAGATTATTTGTTGCAAATTGATTTTAAAACCAAACAAATGTGGAAATGTCAACTGATGAACATAAGGCTTGATTAGTAGCATTAGAATTTTTGCAAATCATAGGTGTGGATTTTTGAGAAGTGTTTTCACCAAAAAGCCGTCAAGAATCTGTAAGATCATTCCTTGGTCTCATAGCTCAAAACTATTGGAAAGGAGTTTCACTGCTAATTGAGACAGCTTTTCTTAACGGTGATTTGGATGAAGAAATCTATATGGAGCAAGCTGAAGGCTTCAAAGATAAAGATCATCCACATTGGGTTTACAAAATTCTTGTATCATTATATGGTTATGCCTTTACATGAGGCACGATGTGTGAAGTTAGTCCATGAAGGGTGCACTGAGATAAACGACTGTTAGGAGTCAAAGATCAGAGAAAGAACACCGTGTCTTCCTTCAGACTAAAAAGGGAATATCAAATTCCTCTTTGACAATGTTGAAGACTAAGATAGACTATTGGAAAACATATGTCACTAGTAAAAGGAAGACTTGGATCAAGAAGAAGAGTATAAGTCAAAAAGACTAAGACCAGAGGTTGCCTCTAGGCCTTATTTCTCTTGTTCCCCTTTCCATTGCTTCTTCACTATCCTTCACATTTTACTACAGTAAAAATCCTCCATATGTTGTGGTGATCAATTTAAGGGATCAATCAAAAAATTCATTATTAGCAGTTTACCAGTTTACCAGAAACGTTTAGCAGGGAAGAAAATTTGAAATGGAGGTTTTTGGATCAATTGAAGCTCTTATGGGCTTATGTATTGGTCATTGGGTTAACATTACATCATTTTATTTCAAATTACCTATTAAGATCATTAAAATTCATTCACAAACTTATTACAAAAAGAAGGAAAGAAAAACATAAGAAAAATTCCAAAATATAGGTACAAAGGTTGGAAAATGGCTTTTAGGGTATAAATAATAGAGTTATGGGTTTTATAAGGTTATAATATGAAAGAAAATCATTATATTATACTATAACAATTTTAATCTTGAAGGTTGATAAGAAGAAACAGAAGTTATTAGGGAAAAGGTACTTTTTTGAAGTTGGTAAACAAGGGGTATACATGTAGTTTACATATGTAATGGTGGTAATAGTGGAATTTAAGGTTGCCAAGAGGATTTTCCGGGATTTTTAAGGTCATAGAGGATGACGTTGTGGAAAGCAAAAGCCTTTCCATCCCTCTACTTTTATACCCATCAAGCTACCTTACTTCCTCTTTCTATCTCAATCTCAGCTCAGCAAAGTCTCTCGTAGTCGTTTTTCGATCTCGAAAAACGATTTTTTTAGTTTTTTTAAATTCAATCTTTTTTTATTCACATTACATAAAATAAAAGGAACTAAACAAACAAAGACTAGTCAAGAAAATAAAAAGTTTAAAAAAGTTAAATAAAACATAAATAACAAATAGAATAGAAGGGAATAGAAAAGATTGAAAGAATGAAAACGAAGAAGAAAAAAAAAACGAGAAGACAAAGTTAAATAACAAACTTATGTAAAATCATTTAAAAGGAAAAGAAGAAGAAAGAACTTACGAGAAGGAAGTAGAAAGTAAAAGAAACCAAGAATCGAGTCGAATCGCCAAGATAGATCTAGTTAAAGAAGACACTAGATAAAAGTTAAACAGCGCAGAATGATGTCAGTAAAACAAATCGATCGAGAAGAGAATAAGAAATAGAAAAGGAAAGAACATACCTAGAGCGAGAAATCGAAAAAACCGAAGTCGATAAGGAGGAAGGAGTTAAGCTGGGAAGGGATGGAGTGATAAGCTAAAGAAAGTGAATAAAGAAGATAGGAGAGAAAGAAGAATGAATAAGATGAGGTCATTAGTACTAGAAAGAAAGGATAGAAAAGGATGAGAAAAGAAGAAAAAAGAAACATACCTGAGTTGAAAGAGAGAATCGAGTCGAATGGGAAGGATCTTGGCATGGGAATCGAACGGAATCGATCGGAGCAAAGAGAAAGAAGGCCGAGTTGTGGTTTGAGGAGGTGGAAGGTATAAAAGGGGGTGGTGGTTGGTGAAGGAAAGGGGGAGAAGGGATCGTGTGTAGAAGGTCGAATCGAATCGATCGAGTGTTCTTAGTTGTGTTTTGAGTTATTTTGTCTAAGAGTGTTCCTTGAGATTGTATCGAGTGGCCTGTGTGTTTTTTTTTTTTAATTTGGTAGTCCTAGTCTTAAAGTAAAAGATCAATCGGTGAAAGGCTTTTTAGTTAGTTATCTAGTTTAAAGAAGAGAGTTAAAATAAAGGGAAGACTTACTCTTTTAAAAGGAATCGTGTGTAGTGGTAGTATTTTAAATCCTGGTTGTTGAAGTCGAGTGGGATAAGGGTGTTTTATTTATTTTATTTAAATTTTGTTGTTTATTAACTCGAGCACAGGGCCAAGTCAGGGCCAAAAGGAAAGGACTGAACCTGGGTTCAAATCCAGTTCAGGTTGTGTTTTTTTTAACAATTGTTTTTTTTTAACTTTGTGTGTGTGGCTCAGTTGTGGGAGGATAAATAGGGTTTGGAAGTTTGAAAATCCTTGTACGGGGTGAATTAGGTTTACGGTAAAACTTGTAACGGCGGGGTTGTAAAAATTCGCCTCACGTAATTTTTCGTAGAATTCTTTTCAGGTTGAAGGCAGCCTCTCGGCATCTTAGTTTCATCCGTTCTTCTTGACGGTGATTCTTACCTTCTCCGGCTCAGCCTACGCTACACTGCGTAGGAGTTCTACATCTGGTGACTCCACTGGGGCGATTCGAAACAACCTTTTCCGGCTTTGCAGGTGCTCATCCGTCAACATTGTTTCTCGACATCTCAACCGGTCAACTTTTTCTCAATTCATCAAATCATCAAATTCAATTCAATAATTATATCTCGTCACTACATCTTCGCAATTCATATATTTCTCAAATCTCAACATGTCATCTCAAATCAATCTTGGTCAAGGGACGGTTTCACATCCTTTGGAGGAAGCTGGTAGTAAAGGCGGTAGTAGTGTAGTTCCAGAAGGGTCTAAAGGAGGGGAGAAGGGGTTATACAGGGAGAAGAAAGAAGTAGAGGATGAATCAGGGGATGATGTCACCACAAGAGGTGTGGGGGAAACATTAAAAGAGGAGTTTCCAATGGAGTATGAAGACGGAAGGCTGAGAGAGGAGGAAATCTCAATTCAGGAGGCGGAGGAATATTTGATGGAGGCGCAGCTACAAGCAGAACACATGAAGAAGGTGTTGAAGAAATTGAAGGAGGAAGTAAGAGAGAAGCCAAGGAAGGAAAGTAAGGGGAAAGGAAGGAAGAAGTATTGCGGAAGCAGTGGCGGTTCAAGCTCGGATAGCAGTAGTGAGGAGAGTTCCAGCTCGGGGGAGGAGAGTGAAGTGGACATCAAGCCAAGGAAGAAGAGCAAGAAGGGGAAGAAGAAAGCGGTTAAGATTGAACCTCACGATTCAGAATTACGGTTCAATCGGGGTGATGATGTCAAGAAGTTCTTACGGGACTTTGAGGTCGCGGCACAGGTGGATGGAGCAAGTGGTGTAGACATGGCGATGCAGGTTTGTGCATTTGTGAATGGGAAGGATTTAAAGGAGGAAATTAAGGAGCTCAAAGGTTGGGGAGAAGGAGAATGGGATTGGAAGTTGTTGAAGATGGAAATGAAGGACCGGTATGCGTCAATTTGAGAGGCGCCGAAGTACACTGTGGAGGATTTGAAGGAGCTAGCCTTGGATTCTGAAAGTAATGGAGGAATTGACTCAAAGTTAGAGTTTGAAGGGTTCAGGCATAAATTTGATAGCATCCTAGTCTATCTCAAGAAGTACGATTACATTGACTCCGAGGACGAGATATGTAACTACTACTACAGAGCATTCTCGGATAGTATGCAGAAGAAGATCAAGGAGAAGTTAAGGAGTGATGGGGATTTGAGAAAGACAAGGGACGGAAGGCACCGGCTGCCAGGGTGGAGAGTGCTTAAGAAGACAGTGCATACGGTGTTACAAGAGGAGGTCGAATTGGTATTTGAAGAGTTAAGAGGAAAGAAGGAGGTGGAGACTAAGAGGGATGAGGAACTCAAGGAGAAGGTGGTACAGAAAGATAAGGAGAGAAGAGGATTGAAGATGGAAGGTTTGAACAAGAAGATTGGAGGCAAGGTGTCAGACGAGGCTACCATCAGCGAGTTGGTTCGTCAGTTTGCGGCATGGAGTGGGCAAGGGATGAGTCGACCTATGGCTGTCAACCCAAACAGTCAAGTCCACGGGTACTCCGGAATAGTTCGTATTCTGGACAACAGAACAACTTTGGTCCGCCGGCTCAAAACAGAGGAGGACCCGAACCTCAGTTTAATTCTTCAACTTATTTCCGAGGAGGTCAGCAAGGAGGCCAGTTCAACAACAATGCTTCCGGACCTAACAATCAAACTGGCGGGCGGTACATGAACTTTGGAATGAATAGAGGAAGAGGATTATTTGGCGGTAATAGGGGCGAATACATGGGAATCAAGGTAGAGGAGGTTACAA